>NW_021633946.1:0-130686 GCF_004799145.2 Neltuma alba
ACAGAAGGAAAATGCTTCCTCTGGGCAAGCTTTTTGTCCAAACCCAGAAAACCTTCAAGCAGCAGAAATAAATTTCACAGTGAATGTGAGATTGTAGAAGGACAACAGAGGGAAAAAAGCAAGTCTTAGACACTGGATATACAGACAGGGTTCAACAATTTATGGGTGGGGGCATTCTGAGGCGCCCTTCATTCTCCAGCAGTCACTCCATTTTGACGACCATATTAAAAGCACATTTTACCTGAACTATGCTGAGGGTTGCAGATGTCACAGGATCTGAGAAATCTCCTCCAGGCGGAGAAACAGCACCTACAATTGTGACACTACCAGTGCGTTCAGGACCTCCAAGGCATTTTACTTTGCCAGCACGTTCATAGAAAGAGGCTAAACGTGCAGCAAGGTAAGCAGGATATCCACTATCAGCAGGCATTTCTGCCTGTTTAAAAAATAAAATAAAATAAAATTAGTTAAGCTAAGCAAATTGAAGCAAGACAAGTGAATTTGCATTTAAAAAAAATATATATATACTGATCAATGTCACTCAGATGCTGGAAATGCTATAGGCTATTCAGCAAGATAATAGAAATTGCAAGTAGATCTTCTAGTTCTAGATCACATGAATACTAAAATCCAGTAAGAGGGAAGAAAGAATCCGATGAATAATTACATTGGAAATTGAAAATTGAAAAATAAATTAATGACATAATCCTCACCAGCCGTCCAGAAATTTCACGCAATGCTTCTGCCCATCTGGAAGTTGAATCTGCCATCATGCTGACATTGTGACCCATATCTCTAAAATACTCAGCCAGAGTGATTCCTGAAATTACAAAATAAATCAGTCACAAGATCGTCTCAAATAAGTTCACTTTCTCCAGATAATATATCAACCACGTTAATGTACCAAATTTGGAACAGTATTTACCAATGACAAATAAATCAATGCTTAAGAAGCATTGAAACAGTGAAAAGTTATACAGTAATATTAGATGAAGATATAAAGACAGACTTCTTGTTACGATGCTTTAGTATTTTTCCAGTTTAGTTACCACCTAGGATTTATCAATGTTACCCACTGAATACTTAATTAAGTCTTGAGAAATATAAAAAGTGACTATCATTAAAAAGCTACACAATAATATTAGATGAAGATATAAGACAGACTGCCCGTTAAAACCATGTGAATGACTCAGCCCGTAAATATGAAAACAGCATTTCTTTAAAATATGAGCAAATACCCCAAAAAAAAAAATTTCAGTTTAGATGGGAAAATAGAACTACAGACTAGTTACATATCATGTAACACAATGCTTGTCTCTCCTCAATTGTTGACACCATAAACACAGATCAACTATGAATTTGACTTATTGCTTTGATTTGTACAATACAATTCTTTTGACTGCAACAGTAAAAAACTTTTCATGACAAATATAAAAATTCTGATAGATGACAGCAAAAGAATTAGCAAATAAACTAATAGCAACAATAAACCTATTCACGGGGATTTAAGAGAGAAATCACCTGTATAATTGAAGCCTCACGAGCAGCCACAGGCATGTTTGAAGTGTTAGCCACGAGGGTTGTACGCTTCATGACAGATTCTTCACGACCATCAGGCAATGTCATTGTAAGTTGCGGAAGTCCATAAGAACCTGAGGATTTATTATATTCGTTTAATTAGCTGTGAAGATTAAATAGATATTTACTAGAAGTAGAAAGAAGGAAAACATACTTCAGCCATTTCATTTCCACGTTCCCCACAACCAACATAGACAACAGCATCGGAGTTGGAATACTGAAAATAAACATAACCAGAAAGGTGAATTAATTAGGGAAGAGATTTAATAATGACAAAATCATTATGAATTGATGGGTCATGTGAGGTTCACCTTAGAAAGAGCCTGACTGATGACTGTTTTGCCACAACCAAAAGCCCCAGGAATAGCACAAGTCCCACCAAGAACAGAGGGGAAGAGGGCATCAAGAACACGCTGATACAAGACAGAGTTATCAAACATCACAGATATCAAAGCAACATGGACAAGACCACCAACATCAATTAAGTTTACCTGACCAGTGAGCAGAGGAGTATCAGCCGCCAGTTTTGATGCAACAGGCCTTGGTGTACGAACAGGCCAAGTCTGCAAATGGGTGAAGTAAATAAAAACTATGAAATTTTTGCAAGGGATAACAAAAATATTCAATATCAGGAAATAAGTAACTAGAAGAACAAGGCAGGTAACCTGAAGCATGGTGAACTGTTTTTTAACACCTTGAAACTCAAGCTCCAACACAGTGTCCTGCATGAGTACATAGAAAGAGAAAACTAATGTGCCGCAAAAACAACAGGAAGCTTCTGAATAAACTAAAATTTGGAAATCTAATAAGCAAATAGTGGCCACAAACATGATGATTAAAATTTTTTTTAAATTTGATATCATTAAAGGACTCAAAAATCACAAAGTGTGTAGGTCGAGACAAAACAGTGAACAGTCTAAAACACAAACCTTCAAGGAATATTGTCCAGGTGGTGCAATGAAAGTAATTTTCCCATGGCATCAGGAGGAAGTGCAACATGATGCTGCATTAAACTGTTCTCAAAAACAGTCTGCAGTGGAAATGATTTACAAAAAAGCCAGGATACATCTGATAAACAAAAATAAAACGATTTGCAAGCTCATCTATATGGACAGGAAATTTACAGCATAGAGATCTCCACCAGTTAATAGGTCTCCTTCACCTGTCACCAAAAAATAAAGTTGAGTCTCAGAGAAAGATGACCACAACAAAAACTCTTTTCTACTTAGCAGGAAAAAATGATTAAGTTTCTCTGATTACCAATTTTTTTAGGGCTGAAACTCCCAGAGCGTATCTTTATCAAGTGCTGGAACAGAGACACCACGAGGAATGTAGACATCACCAGATCGTTTAGCAATAGTTTTCAATGGCCTCTGTTGCAATCAATAAAATAAAAGTTGTAAAAGAAGATAAAATAACATAATACAGAAAAGAAGAAACAAATCAGATGAAATTGATTTAGAAACCAACTGAATTAAGTAAAAAAATATTGCTTCAAGCAAAGGAACGACAAACCTGAATGCCATCAAAAATGTTTCCCAATATTCCAGGCCCCAACTCCACTGATAAAGGCTGTTATATAATATAGTGCTAATCAGGTGACAGGCATCAAGGTGCTAATAAAATCAGTAAATAACTAGAGTTCACTGAAAAAAAAATCAGTAAATAGAAATTACATATCTCACCTTGTGTGTTCGTAAGACAGGATCATTGACCATTAAACCAGCTGTTTCCTCATAAACTAAAATTGTACAGAAACAAGAAGCTTGTTGTCAAAACTCAGAAAAAGAAAATATCATACCCCTTATGTAACCATAATACATTGAGTAAAGTGAGGCAAATAAGCATGGACAGTAAGCACACATGATGAAAAATAACTCATAGTATGGGACCTTGGATAGTAGCAGAATCCCCTTCAAACGAATAATTTCACCAATGAGGTTGTCACGACCGACACGCACTAGCTCATACATAGCAGCTCCAGCCATGCCATCTGCAACTACGACTGGTCCTGATACCTACAGTAGCAGGATAAAGCATAATGATACAACTTTAGCAGCCATGGAACTTGTGTTTAATGCGCAGCTCAAATATCTTGATTCACAGTAATGGGGCATGATTAACAATTTGACGTAGGGGATATAGCTAGGAGCTACCATAACAACTCCATCATCCCCAGATCTCCAACTAAATGAAAAAGGCAATTATATCAGTGTGTACAATGACAGCATAACAACATCCAGATGCCGTATTATTCATCGTATCCAGCAACAAACGATGATCCAGATGCTAAAATAAAGACAATGGCCAGAGATCAAACTTCATAAAGGACAGTAATTTTACAATAAAACCACAGATTCAACTTAAAATGCAATCATTTTTATACTAAAATACGCAGCTGAGTCAATAGCTCACACTGCAGAGCATGTAAGAGGGCGTTAATCAAGCCTTCAACTGAACTTGGACAGACTAAACATAAGCACCGATTCTCGATCCAATCATAACGAAAATTAATATACAGATTGAAATATATAGAAGGGAAAAAAATCAGCTGAATCAATTAGATTACATTTGTGCTAGCCATTTGAAACTAGTACAATTGAACAGATCGAGAATTTGAACATACCTTACGAACGTAACCATATTCACTCTCCTTCTCGGAGTCTTCGAAGGTGGTCATGCGAGCTCCGTAAACAGCCGGCATTTTCAGGCAGAGACTGGATCGAACGACAGACGATGAACAAGGACAGAGCAAGGAATCTCAGATTGACCTTGAAGATCAGAGGTATTGCACGACTAAAAATGATCAAAACCCCCGAATTTCGATCGAATTGGGCAACAGAGATGGAAAGAACATCAAGTTTCAGGAAGAGGGAATAGATAGAGGAGCGTTAATCATTGACGGGGAAATTTGCAGCAGAGGCTCCGATGTGCGATTTGTCATTTGTCATTTGTGAACGTGGTGGTGAAGGAGATCGTGATCACATGCGTTCAGATGTAGCATAATCGCATCAAGCCAAGGAGAAACGGTGCGTCTGGATTTTTTCTTTTTTTTTTTGCCAGACGTGCAGATATTTATAATATCAAATTTAAAAAAAATCAATTTTTTTTTGCAGTCATATACATATCAATCAATATCAATATTTATATTTCATAACAACTGTACATAACTCATGTTTCACACTAAAAGTGAAAATAAGTGAAAGAATTTTAATCAAAGTCCAGTACAATTTTAGGGATAAAAATTATTTTTTTTTTAATTTTTATCTTTTAAATTATTATGAATGTGAATGTGAATTAGGCTTAATGAACGCTTCAATAAACCAGAGGCTCACTTCAGGCAATTTAAAAGACATGCTTTCTTTTCATAGGCTTTTGAATAAACTTTCATATCAAGCCAGATTTTTAACAGGTCCAAATTCAGCGGAAATAATATAATTCATGCACATAGAAAACAAATGTTAAACAAAATTAATTTGTTGTTAAGGTAATATTAAACTAAATTTATAATTCATAATACATAACATGTGAATGATTGACTTGTTTTATTACTGGAAAGATGCATTTTACTCAAAAATAAAAATACATTACGCGTTGTTTGCCAACATAAAAGGCTTAGCATCGATAATAAAACTTGATATTATATTAATCCTAATCCTTAATATAAGAGCTAGTTGAATAATTTGAGTGGATTAAGAAAACTAGCTAAATTAATTATTTGTAATACTACCTCCAGTCCTAATTATAAGATCCAGTTGACTAATTTGAGGAGATTAAGGAAGTAAGTTAAGTTAGTTATTTGTAACAAATAAGTGTTGTCATTCCTAAAATATCCTTGCTAATTAAGTGTGTTGGCTAGAACTATCATTATTAGAAGGATTATCTTGGAAAAAAATGCATAAATATGAGAGACAAAATGGATTGGGGTCTTATAATTAGGACCAAACTAAAAGTTAAACGGGGTCTTATATTAAGGACCGGAGGTAGTAAATAGGTACTACCTCTAATTCTTAATATAAGAGTTAATTGATTAATTTGAGTAGATTAAAGAAACTAGTTAAGGTAGTTATTTGTAATAAATATGTATTGTTTTTTTTTAAATATTCTTACTAATCAAGTGTATTAGCTAAAACTACTATTATTACCATTACAAGGAATATCTTCAAAAAAAAAAAAGGATAAAATAACAGGCAAAATAAATTAAAATCTTATACTCCTCTGATCCCTAATATAGGACCCAATTGTTGAGTTGGTTTTGGTGGAGAATTGTTACCAGATTTGATCCAAAAAACACACGGCGGAGTTACCATAATGGTCCTAAATATAAAACACATTTTTCATATTTATCAATTTTAAATTACCTCTATGGATACTCCCTCAACTATAATCAAGTAGAAGAGGGAGATGAGGTATTAAGAAAAATGATTACTACCTCCAGTCCTTAATATAAGACCCTGTTTGACTTTTATTTTGGTTCTAAATATAAGACCTCAATCCACCTTGTCTCTCATATTTATATTTTTTTTTCAAAGTAACCCTTCTAATAATGATAGTTCTAGTCAATACACTTGATTAGGATATTTTAGGAAAGAAAATACCTATTTATGACAAATAACTAACTCAACTTACTTTCTTAATCTCCTCAAATTAATCAACTGGCTCTTATAATTAGAACCGGAAGTAGTATGATGTTTTAGGAAAAATGTGTCACATTTTTTATAATTAATTAACTTACCTAATTTCTTTAATCTAATTAGTTAAATAGGTCTTATATTAAGGATATGAAGAGTAATTAAGATTTAAATGAGTTTTTATTAAAAACCTGGAGGAAGTACAGTCGAAGACATTTCTAAGCAAAACAAACTGTGCAACTATAGTCTCAGAAATACTAGATTAGTAGTAGCCGTTCACAGCAGCAAGCTTCCATTCAGCTTCAGATCACTGTTCGTGTCCAAAGGATCAAACCGATGATATTCAAAATCATATCAGGAAATATGTGATGTTGCACTGTTCAAATTATCCTCCATTAAACTACTTTTTTTTTTTTAAAAAAAAAAAAGCTTATTTTGGGACACCTAATGGACAATCCTTTTGGTGAATATTGGCAAGAAAAAAGATTCAAGTCACACAAAAACACAATGAAATATTATTAAGGTATTAATTACAATTCAATATATTATTAAAATATATTGCAATGTAAATAATATGTCAATAAATATTATACAATAAAAAATAAAATTGTAATTTTTTTATCTAATTTTTTTTTCAATTTTTGTCTATTTGATTTTTGAAAAAAATACATAATTAATAGGTGTTAATATAATCATTAATTCCTCAAATTGTCTTTATTTTAATTTTGATCTTTCAAATTTCAAACCATAAATTCTTATCCCTCAAAGTCAATGAGCAAAATGATCCAAACTTTTATTAAGTTATAAGAACCAATATTTTAAATAAAAAAAAATTGAAGGATCAAAACCTGCTATTTAAAATTTAAAAAACCAAAACTAAAATGAAACTAAATATAAGAAAAAAATATTAACGTAATAACAGGACTCATATTTTTGGTGTCCACCACATACATACAATTTAATTTTAATAAAATTCCATTCATGTAATCCGTAAGGAGAAGGAGAAGTGTTCATCCTAAATATAAATCATTTATAGTTACTTTTTTTTTTATCTGGAATTACTTACATTACTTTCAGTTCTAATTATAAAAGTTAGTTAATTAATTTGAGAAAATTAAAAAAATAAATTAAGTTAGTTATTTGTAATAAATAGGTGTTGTCTTTTCTAAAATATTCTTGCTAATCAAGTGTGTTCGCTAGAACTACTATTATTAGGAAGACAAAAAATATACATAAATATAAAAGACAAAATAAATTAAAATCTTAAGATTTAAATAAAAATTAAATAAGATTCTATATTTAAACATAGTTACTCGTATTCAATACGATTTGAGGCTGACAAGCAGAAAACTGGAAGGGATTTTGTTTTTTTGGGGCCCCGGGGGTGGGGGTAGGGGTGGAAACAGGTCAGGCCAGACCAGGCTTCACCCTTAACAGGCCTGGCCTGTGAAGAGGCTTGTTGGCCTGAGCCTGTGTGAAAGGCCTTTTAATAGGCCTGAGCCGGGCCTGTAATCAGGCCTGGCCTGGCCTGTAGCCTGTTAAGAGGCCTGTTTTTTTAATAAATTTTAAATACATATAAATCAATTTAAAATTATAATAATTCAACCCAATTTATCTAAAATACAAACAAAAAATATGAAATTATCAAATTAACACAATTTGTAAAACATGTCTCCTTAGGCCAAAAAAAAAATCTAATATGAAAAATTATTAGAAGACATAATTTCACTCTGGTATAAAAATATCACTTCATCCCATCTCTAGTATAAAAATTAGTTGATGACTAGATCTAGTTTAAAATATGAAACATCCTTAATCCCTTTTATCTTTTAAATTTATCATTTGTTCAAACTAATTTACTAACAAAATGATATTTGATTCTATTGTTACACATGGTTGTTTTTAAAAAAATATTACATTTATTATTTATTTATTTATTTAAATTAATTAAGCAACTATTATAATAAGAATTAGATTGAGCACACATATATACGGTTTAAAACATAATAGGTCAATATATATATATATATATATATTCTATATAAGATTAATATGAAAGCATGAATCAAATAAATGAATGATGCTTTTATTTTTTTTATTGCACTTATGTTTTCTTTCTCTATTTAAATATGTGTCATTATACATACATCAATTATTTTTATTATAGAGAATGGAAATGAAATGAAGCATGCAATAGGTTCTGGATAACAAGTTTATGTGGGTTGAGTTTGCTCAATTAACCAATTAGAATAACAAATTCCCTCCTGTCAATTTATAATTTTAACTTTAAAAAAAAAAAGATAACAGGCCCAGGCCGCCTGACAGGCCTAACAGGCTTACTATCAGGCTTGAGCCTGGCCTGATAAAGTAAACAGGCCTTTTTACAGGCCTGAGCCTATTCTAATACCTAAATAGACCAGGCCAGGCCAGGCTATTTACAGGCCAGGCTATAGGACAGGCCAGGTTATAGGTCCTGACAGGCTGCCTGGCCTATTTCCACCACTAGGTGGGGGTGGGGGTAGAGATCCGACTTTGATCATCAACATAACTAGGGGTGTTCAAGGCCGGCCCGTCCCGGTCGGCCCGTTCCGGTCCCGGTCTTATTGGGACGGGACGGATCCGTCCCGAAATTTTCGGAACGGGACAAACCAGAACGGGACAAAAAAGGGACCGGGACGGGACCCGGGACGGGGTCGTCCCGTCCCGGTTCCTTTTTTTTAAAAAAATTAATTTTTTTATATAATATCATTTTTTTCATATTTTTTTAAGATTTGATACTATTGTATGGAACTATGGATATATTTATTTAGAGTTTTTATATTTGTTAATGATTTGAGATTATTGATGATTAAAATTTTTAGCAAGTTTTTATTGTGTTAAAAGCTTTTGTTTAGAGTTTTTAATAACTATTATATGTAATATTTTGAGCTTTTGTTTAAAAGTGCCCAAACAAATAAAAAAGATGTTTTTATAAGATTTAAACTCAAAAAAATATAATTAAAAAAAATTAGATTTTTTAAAAAAAATTAAAAAAATAAAAAAAATTAAAAAAAATTAAAATAAATTATTTCGAGACGTCCCGGTTCCGTCCCGTCCCGACCGGGACCGGGACAACCCCGGGACGGGTCAGGACACGAGACAGAAAATCTGTCCTATTACTGTTCATCGGGACGGAACCGGGACGGACCTGTCCCGGTCCCGATCCGTCCCGTGAACACCTCTAAACATAACGGCTAGCGATGTGTCGAAGCGAACTTCCTTTCGTCCACCCATGTGAGGTCCACAAGTCACGACCACAACCACTCGTGGATTCGGGGGCGAGCCACTGTGGTTACCCCCAGAAACTTCGCGGAACTTCAGTAATAAACAATCACTCGCAAAAGGTACTTCGATTTTTGTTCTTATTTCACTTTTTAATTGTGGATTTCCTCTTAAATTTTGGATCGTTATGATTGCTGTGCGCATTACTATTCTGATTTAGATTCCGAATACTGAGATAGTCCATCGTACGGGCTGAAATGCTCAGACAAACTGATAACTTCACTTTTCTCATTCCTTGCCGAATTGAATGTAGCAATTTGAATTAATCATGAAAATTTGAAGTTTGCCCCGACCCGAAGAAAAGAAAGGGTTCTTTATTCACTTGACCTTTTTATGGTATGCCCAAGAAATTGGAGTCGAATTAACATAGATTCGATATCTTGAATTTTGTGTCAAGATTTCCTTATTTATTTCTGAAGATGAGCCAACTATAGGAGCCGATTCATTCATATAATGGAAACAGTACAGCTTCAGTCCTGTATTGTATGACGTTGGCTATAGGCCTACACGGACAGCAATTATTTTGATTTTTTTCGTGTGATAGAATTACGGTCATTATAAAATTCGAGCTCCGGAAAGTGAGAACCTTGTATTGTAAAATTTGCAGCTTTGGTACATGTTTTTACAGACTCCAAAACCTTATTTGTTGAAGTGTAGATTCTGTCAACATGCGAGCCGGAGAAGTTCATTTGCTCTAACGCAGATTTAGGTCGCTGGCTTTCGTAGTAACGGGCTATTGGAATTGTTTATCATCAATGCAGGAATGAGCTTGGCTTTCTCTTCACCTGCTTATTATCCACGTTCTGGAAAGACGGCCAATGGCCAGGTTAGGCCAGTCTTTGGTACCACCAGGAAATTCTTCAGGCCTAAAATGTTTGCACGTTCGGCATCAATAGCCACCCCAGACACTCAGGTTGGCCTTATATTATTTGTTCCACAGTTTCTATTTTAGTTTCAACTCCTTTTTTTGTTTCATCATAGTCGGCAATGTTTGGGATTGTAGGCATATGAAATTGAGTTAGAGGACAAGAAGCACATACTTTTAAGTGCTATCCAGGAGACACAAAGGGGACTCTCCACAACTGCTGAGCAACGCTCTTCCATTGAGGAGTCTCTGGTCTGTTGTTTATTTTCTTTGTTCCCTTCTTCATTATGATCTATGTCAGCCTTCCTCTTAATCTAAATTCTTTGCTAGATATTGTGGGGACCATTTAGGATGAAAACCACAAAGGAAAATGAAGTTGGTTAATATAAAATTTTCTTGGTATATGCATTTGGCAGGTGAATGTGGAGACGTACAACATGGGCGAGCCAATTGATTTGGTAAAATTGAATGGAACATGGCGCCTGCAGTATACTTCTGCCCCTGATGTGCTCGTTCTTCTGGAAGCTGCTGCTAGACTTCCTTTCTTTCAAGTATTAATAATGAAATTTAGTATCTTTCAGTCAAGTCTTGGGAGTTCTTTCTTTCTTCTGACTGAATACTCTGCCTGCAATGTCTTTTCTAATTATAAAAAACTATTTCCATTAACCATTAAGTAGATGAGGGTTCAAATAAAATTACCTTTTATCTTCTGCATTTATTGGATGACGGTTGAACTTGTCAGTACTTGGTAGTCGGTAGTGCCTTGCTGCATCAGGATTCTGTAAAATAAGGTCATGTAGGACTGTGTTAATGTTTTTTCCTTTGTTCTATGTCTTTTAATTTCGATCTCTTAGCATTTTATTAATCTCCTTGCTACTCTGTTGTGATAGGTTGGACAGATCTTTCAGAAATTTGAATGTCAAGATCAGACTAATGGAGGTATTATTCGCAACATTGTCCGATGGAGTATTCCAAATTTGCTGGAGGTAAAAACAATTCCTTCCTTTGGTTTACCCTGTCTTTGTCAAGAGGCTTTAACTCGGATATGAATACAAGCTCTGCAATTCAAAACTCAAGTTGCAATTTTTTGTTTCTCTCAAACTATAACTATGACACTTCTCTTCTTAATTTCCTCTTCCATTTCCACTATATCATGGACTAACTTCCTAGATTGGACTCCTCAAGTGATTATGAAATATGCAGACCTTGAATTAAAGATGGCTAAGTAACTAGTCATTTCTATTCCCGTTACTTTTGATAATTTCTCATTGGGACCATGCTTTTTGACCTCTCGAAATATATAAGAGAAGGAATCCTATTTGTATTGGTTTTTTCAGTAATAAGATAACCAGAATTTTATACCAGAAATATTTCGAAACTTCAAGACATATTAGTTGTCTGCCAACTGGAATGACGTTTCAAGTGCATACTGTTAGGGTGTTTCCAAGTCGGTTAGAAATTTGAGAAAATTCTCCTTGATCTTGGCATTCTAAAGCTTCTTCCATTTAGCTTTTTCCAGCATTACATTTTCCATTTTACCGTACCAATTGGCCTAAGCTTGATAGATGAGCAAAGAAAATTGGATGAAATGCTTGAGCTGTGGTGCTGCACCCTTGAACCATTTTAATAAAAATTTCTTGCCCTTTCCCATATACAGGACCAAGAAGGTGCCACATTGCTTGTATCTGCCAAGTTTTCTGCTGTATCTGCACGTAATATCTATCTTCAGTTTCAAGAGGTAATAAGTCTGAATTCCAGGAGTTTGCTTTCTACAATATTTGAGAAATAAACCCTCTCAAACAGAAACTATTTGTCATTATTTCATGATAAATATATGCATGCTTTTTTCCGTCTTAATGACATATTTCTCCGTAAGTTAGATCATACTTCAACTTTAACTTATTTTTTTGTGCATAGATTATGCCTTATCTATCAAAAGTGATTTTACTCTTTTAGCATAAACTAAAGATTAAAGCTCTATTATATAATGATGGTGATGCTGAGGTACTAATTGCCGGAACAAATGGACTTCTTGTTCAGGTTGAAGAAACGGGCATCCCTCTCAGTTTTTTATTTTTCTATTTTCTTGAAGACTAACTCAAATGATTTCATAGTGAAATGGGTAGTGCAGATAACTTGCACATACAAGAAATACTTATAAAGATATGCTATCTGAAGGCTCAAGGGGAAAAAATTTAAGAGACCAAAAGTTTATCTCTGACAGCTATTGAGTGGCAGAACCATATTTTTTAATAGTCATTCAACGGTTAATATTTTGGCAAACTCTCCTCTGCCCCATGGTTAGATGGCATTCAGTGCATGCATCTAATTTAATTTCTTGAAGGAAGTTTTAAAGCTTAATATATATGCATAGTTTAACATAAACTGACAAGATACACGTGGAGATGATGTTGTCCTCAAAATTCATATGAGCATCATCTCTGACACAGAAGAAAAGACTCTTCCACTATTGATATTTATTGTAAGTGATATCTTCTTCTATAATCAGTGTTTTATGTTACCCAATATTCGCAGATCACACTCCAAGATATAATTATTAGCGAGGAGCTACAGGCTGCAATAGCTCCAGCAATACTACCACGGTCTTTTATAAGCTTGCAGGTAATGGATTCAACATTAAGCAGCTGTATTTGGTTTTTCTACTTCATACTAGCATTCGAGATCTCATTGACATTCATTAAATTATTCATGAAGCAGAGTCTGTTAAAAAATCTGGTGACTCACCTTTTTTTTGTGAAAGACTCACTTTTTATATGAATGAATGAAGTTTTGTGTGCACTCGCACGCAAGCTGTTACTTACAGACTTCATTTTATTTTTTAATTATGTTATGTATACATGCCTGTGCAGATATTACAATTCCTCCGTACTTTCAAAGCTCAAATCCCCGTACGGGACCCTGGAAGGTATGTAATGTGCTATTCTAGTAAGGGAAAAAAGCCAATTATCATGGGACAAGTCTAATAACTGTTTTTTTATTTGGAATTAGGCAATCAGTAGGAGGGCTATATTATCTATCTTATTTGGATAATAATTTGCTTTTGGGTCGTGCGGTTGGTGGAGGAGGAGTATTTGTGTTTACCAGAGCCCAGTCTCTTTACTGATAAGCAATACTTGCGATAATTGGAAACTGTTCTCAGCAAGCCAATATTTATGCAAGTAGCAAAGCAATACGGAGAGCAAGTAATCAATTCTTCAGGCAAACTGGCAAAGGCTTATATGCCCAGAATTATTGATGTTTTCTTATCCTTGCATCAAGTATCTCAGTCGTGGTAAATATTCCATTTTCACGGCCAGTGAACTATGTTTTGCTCTGTGTTTCTCTCAAGAAAAAGGTTCGATTTTTATTTTATTATGCTGCTTCATAAAAATTGCAGGTAACTTAACAGCCCTTTTTTGTTCGTTGAATCCTCACACACTCATCAAAATAACATGTATAATCCACATTTAATTGGGTGGTTGAGGGCTTCTATCATTTGTTTGAGGGTCTCATTCTAGCGAAATCATTTGGTTGAGTAATGAATATTGAATAACTTGCCGGTTCCGTGCCTCTTCTTGTTTTTTTTTTTTGGGGGGGGGGGGGAGGGAAGAGGATAAAGAAAGTTTTCTTTCTCCATCATTGTTTTTCTTTCTTCCCAAAAAATATTTACTATCCCCCTTCTAAATATAAGAGCTATTTGAAATTTCAATTTAGTCTTAAATATAATACCTTAATTTACTTTGTCTTTTAGATTTATTCATTTTTCTCCTTATTATAATGGATCAACAAGTTAATTCACATAAACTAAGAAATGATAGTTATATCATTAAATGTGTTCCCAAAGTATAAAGTTTTTCAAAACTACCCTTATAGCAAATTTAGAGGGTGTTTGGATATAACCAAACTATGGTTTAGGGAATAACTTCTAAAAAATGGATTTTTAGGAGAATAGATTTTGTGAAAAAGTGATTATGATAAAATAAGAGTATTTTGATAGTTGTTAACAGAAATATTTTTTATATGTGCAAATTACTAAAAAAGACATAGGTTAATATGATAATTATATAAAAGATAGATTTTATAATATATTTTAATTTGAAGAAATAAAATGGTTAATAGTATATTTTTACCAACATAATTAATAATATATAAGATAATATAAGTAATAAATAATTAATATGTGTATATATATTTATAAAATATAAAATTAAATATGTTTGTAAAAAAATAATTGAGAGATGTTAAAGTCATATTATTATTAAGATCTATTTTAACAGGCGCAATCATATTTTCCAATTTGAGCCAAAAGTAGAATGGATTCACTTTTTTTGAAACCATCGTTTTGAGTTCAAAATCATGGTTTGTTAATCCCTCGGTTTGACAAATTTGGGACCCAAACTATAGTTTCTTATGTTATCCAAACAGGCCCTTAAAAGAGCTAATGAAAAGTTATTTACATGAATAATAATAATTTGTAATTAGGGGTAAACAAGGAAAAAATTATTAATAACCCTGTTGACTCTTCATAATAAAGATCAAAATTTTCTTCTAAATAACCCCTTTAATAAGGATCTGGGGGAGTAATTGTATATTAAAATGTTTTTATTCCAATACATATGATTAACAACAGTATTTAAAAAAAAAAAATACATTGGTTACAAATAATTAACTTAACTAATTTTATTAATATTTATAAATTAGTTATTCTTATTCTTAATATGAGGACCCGAGCCAGATATCATATATGGATTCTTCCAGATAAAAGTATAAAAACTTTCATGTATACGATGAGTCGACCACAATTGAGACCAAGTATGGGGGAAAAAAATATTTGCACTTTGTTCCCTCCAGTTTGCAGATTGTTTCCGCCCAAAAAACTGGAATTAATCCCTCCACGAATAACAAGTTGGAGTGTGTTGGAGAAGGAGCCTCAATCTGAATCTGAAACTCAAAGCAGGAATGGTGATGACAGTGACGTTGTTATCAATAGGTGAGTGATAATTGATGAAGATCGGACGCCATCAAAGCAGAACGGCGACCCATTCCCTTGACGTGAAGTCCTCAACTGTAGCACATTAATTTACTCCGCTTACCAGATTCACTCCCGAGTTAAGATTAGATCTTGTAAAATAAAATATTATTTTCAAGCATCTAAGACCAATGATCAATTGAATCATATCAGAATAGATGAATGTGCTTGAAACTCAAAAGTGATGATATCCAAAGCTCATTCAAGGGTTCTTTAAGCATGAAGGATGGAAAGGAAACCTGACTCCAATTTTTTCGGTACAAAAAAAGTCTAGATAAGTTGCATCTTAAGAGTTTATCAAGATTAGGACATGCCTTTATAATCAAACAAAACTTGCAGATTGTTCACTAACAAAATTCTTGTGTCAGTAACGAGATTCAAACTCACAACTTTATAAGTGACAAGCTGATTTTTTACCACATGGACTAATAAATTGACTCAGAATTTTTACTACGAAAGCTCACAACCTAATTCTACACTTCATATTCATACAGATATCTCATAAAAAACAGTAGGCGAAAATCATTCAAATGAGTTATAACAAGATAACTCAAAGAGGCAAAATAGCATAATGCATCCAATCACTTGTACATGTTCAAGTGTAGACTCCAAGATTAGGGGTGTGAAAAAACCCGGTGATCCAATCCAGTCCAGTCCAACCTGAAGTGGCCCGGTCCAGTCCAGTCCAAATAAACTATATAATGAAATTAGAATAGATTAGACAAGTCTGGTTGATTAGGTTGGAGTGGGTTTCGGACCAAGTGATCAGACCACATGGATTGGTCTAGTTCAGTCTAGTCTAGGTGAATTTTTTATTTTTCAATAATTTAATTTGGATGTTACCTTTAATTTTTTAATGTTTTTAGAGATTTTTATGTATTTATGATGAAGTCTTAATATTTTAGGATGAGTTTCATATGATTATAGGTATTTTTTATTATTTTACATTGTATTTATCATGTTGAAATCTTACTTCCCATAAAGAAAAAAACTTAAAAAAAATTAGAAACCCGGATTGTCTAGACCAGTCCACCAGTTTGGTGGACCAAGTCTAGTCCAACCTGATCTCAGTTTACCACTGGACTAGACCTGACCACAGACTGCCAAACCCAGCCCAACTAAAAATCAGACCAGACTTCGGGTTGGGCTTTGGTTCTGTCCAGTCTGTGCACTGTAGCCCTACCTAAGGTTATAAACAAGACAACAATGTCATTGTCAACACCATACCTGTTTTTATAATGTAACTTCAAGACATTATTGTTTTAGACATGTAACCATGTAGATATAAATTGAGCAATGTTCTCAAAGAATCTTTTTTTTAATATTTAAAAACGATAATTACCACCGTACTTAACACTAGTTGTTAGTATTAATAAGTTATAGGAATAATACAATATTTTTAGCTACATATTTGGATACGCTCATCATTCATGTATAAATTTCATTACCAGGACTGTTACAAATAAGTTCCACCTAAAAGGGGTTTTTACTGTAATAAATGTTAAATTTTGGGAACTGATATGTGAGTCCCCTTTTTCATTATTTTATTTAAATGACACTATCACCAACGTGACGCTTGCTCTTTCTGTTTGTCCTTTAGCCAAATAACGAAAACCCAGTGCGAGTTGTAATTTTTTTTTTCTTTTCCGTTTTTTTAATATTTTCTTGTCTTTTGGTCGTTTGAGAGAGGGGGGACGAGATCAACAGTAACAACAGAATCAACATACGTCCTCAGCCACTGCCTACCACAAATGGAGTTTTCAAGTTTCAACACTTCATAATATTTCAGAAAATTAATTTTTGCTTTCTTAAAATAAGATTAAATGAATTCAAAGGGGGGAAATATGACGTAATAAATAATCAGAATGTGAGAACAAAAACAAATCAATACTTCACCCACCGTCCATTGCGTGAGAAGAAATCATTTCACGAGTACCAAACTCAGCTGGAAACTCCGCAGTCCGAAGCTCACCGCTTTCTCTGATTTCCGCCGTCTGCTTCTGGAAGCACGTACGTCCTCTGGATTCCTCCAATTTACATAGCTTCAGTGTACTAACTATAAACAACACCTGAAAATTTGTGTTTCTTGTGATAATCGTAGTATTTTCTCGAGGAAAGTAGAGGACTTTGAGTTCGTTCGATTAGAAACTAACATGGGTTTCTTCTCGGATTCTTGTTTGGTGATTCTCTTTGGTTTCGTTTGTTTGCCTTTTCTACTTCGTTTATAGTATTTTCGAGATTCTTTCTATGCAGATTTCTAATGACCAATAATTGTGATGAAGAGGATTCTTTGTCGAGCGAAAATCTATTTGGAAGGCTGCCTGATCATTTGTTGATAGAAATTTTCGTTAGAGTCCCAGTTAAAGACTGGCCACAGATATCTTGTGTTAAAAGCACTGGGCCAGTCTTTTTCGTCGTGAATGCTTGTGGCAGGCAGCTTTAGCTAAGAATTTTCCTTTGGCAGATCAAGCTCGAAGATGGCCTGGGCCTATTCCTCGAGGTTTAAGCAGGAGGTAGCATTTTTCTAATTCAATACTTTCCTTGTGACACATTACAACCACATCGAACATCTGGAATTATTTAACATCTCAAAGCCCAGTTTTATTTTATGAAGACTGAGTTATTTGATTACTGCTTGACAAAATGCTTCAGCGAATCTCGCTTCCACAAGTATATATGATGCTTTGATACCGTTTGTCCTAAACAATAATAATATTGACAATTATCTATACATCTGTCATTCCTATTGTTTTACAATATTCATATCATAGTATGTAGAATTCGGTTCTTACTTCTTGCAGTTACTCAGACAGGATGACTGTATTTCTGTAATGACTTCTGTCAGAATCAAATACTCATTTGCAGACAAAAAATTTATAGCTTTATATGTTATTTTGATATTTAAAGTAATCTAAGCTCCCCAGTTCTATGCATTTAGGATATGCAAAGCATGTGTTTCTGACATTGTCTTCATATCGTTTCAGGAGATTTATGGCCTTTTATATAAGTAAACAAATATTTGCTTTGGACAGTGAGGTAGATGAGATTGTTGGCCATGTTTATCTATTTTTGAAAGAGCAGCTTGAACTTCCAACTATGCCACCTCACAGCGGAATACTTCATGGAACCATTATTGGTGTGGCCTCTCTGCTTTCATTTTGTCTTCTTTTTTGGTATTCAAGGCCTGTGCATCATCGGATTGCATTTATAATAAACACTAACATAGTCAAAATAAAGAACATATATTAAAATTTTCTGTCATTAACTGTTTTTCAACTGAACTGTTTTCTGATCTTAACTGCTTCTTTATTGTTGATTTCCTTTTGCTTTTGAATGCCTATTCCACACGATGCAACAGATCTTTGTGCATATATATAGACTCTAATCAAATTAAATCTATACGGTAATAACGTTGATCTTTTTCCAGAACTGCGAGTTAAACCAACCAAGCCCTGTCAAGCCTTTTTGTATGATGTCGTCTAGCTGACATTTTGTTAATGCCTTGTATAATTGTTTGTAAAAATTACTTGGCTATTTACAGATCAGTTCATTGCTTGTGGGAAATCAAGAGACTCAGCCCATGAGCTTGCGTCACTAATATGGCTAGCTGTTCTAGACAATTTGGAGGAAAATGAGCGCACATTTGCCTTACTTAAACGTCTAGCCCAGGAGGGGGATGTAAGTGTTGCTTTTACTACTATACCTGCTGATTTTTTATTTATTTATTTTTAAGTATGGCTATTTGATTGAATTAGATCTAAATATTATTGGGTTCAATTAGGGGTAGCTCTCCTAAAGACCTTTTTTTTTTTTTTGGGTGCGTTTACACGGACCTGAACTCAGGACCTCATGTTTAAGCAGTCAAAACCTCTTCCACTAAGACCAATGCCCGTTAAGTTTTCTCCTAGAATTTCCCTTTCTTTCCTCGCTAGCCTTATCTTTTGGAAGCTACCTGGATGCATGACCTAGTTAAAGAAAACGAGTCTTGTTTTAAGAGCTGTACTGATTTTATTTTTCAAAAAAGGTTATATTTCAAAGAAAAAAATTTCAGTTCTGCTGATTCTACTATTCAACCTGGTAAAGTGATCGCTTTTGAGAAAGCCTGAGACGTAAATCTAGTGTTAGCTGTTGCCTATTCAGAGTATATTAATACGTTGTGTTATTTCCAACACCATCACACACACACACACACACACAGAAGCGTTGATATGCAGATGTTCTTGCTAAGAATGCTCATGATGCTAATATAACTCCCATGTATGTTGACTCCGTTGTTCTAGTCTGTGCAGCTCAATATGCACGTGAAAGGAGATAAGACTCACAAATCTACTCTCCTGATTTGTATCAAGCTTTTGCTTGCTGTTCCCAATTGAAAAAATAAAAAGAGTACCTTGTGTTATTGGAACCTTGCGATAAAATGCTCTGCACAGAACCATCCAATTCCATGAGAGAATCTAATTTTGATAAGAAGAGCGTACATGTTGGTCTTACAAAATATTCTTCCCACGAGGCTAATACAACCAATCTTTTTGTTCCTCATCGAGAATCTGAATATTAGTTTTATTTTTGGGTTTACTTTCAGCAGGTTTTTCTGCCATATCCATACACTAGATCAGTCAAAGTCCAATGGAGGGTGTTTGAGAAGCTATTCACTGATTTCCGTGATTGCTTCAACCATGTAGATTACTATGATACTTTAGCATGTGCCAAGAGCAGGTTTCAGCCAATACCACCTACTTGGTTGGGATTCTAACGACGGCTAATCTATAGCTCCTTTCAAGTTTCAGCCATTAAAGTGAAGTTTGCCAAGCCTTGGGAGATTAGGACTGAGCAAAACCATGAGAGAAACTAGATTCGACTGTGGCATTTATAAGACTATCCTTCAATCGTTGAATGTAATAATTTTATTATATAACGTCATGGTAATAGATGTTTTGTTCTATTAATAGGTTCATTTCATTTGTGAAATTGTACATCTTCAAATTTTCTGTAAGACTTTCACCCAAAAAACAAATTTCTGTAAGACTTTGATTATTAGAAACTATTCTATTATATGCCCCCGCCTTCTGAAAGTAGGTTGACCTAAGATTTCTCAGATCCCCCCCAACCCAAAAGAAAAAAGAAAAAAACAGTTAAACACCATTACGGGATTACTTTAGATTAAGCTTCATTGAAAATACGTTGTTATTTTCATTTAATAATTGCGAGGTTTGAAAGAGGGAAAATTCAAATAGCTTCCCGTCATTATGATCTATTTGCAGATACACTCTTCAATGTAAAATTGGATATGCACTCTCCAGCAAACATACAAGTATCTCATTCGAAGTTCTCTTCAAATTTTTGCAATAAAAAAATGATAACTTTGATTTTTTTGAAATAAGATCCAAGAAAAATCTCTGAAATGTTTGTAGAAATGTGATGATTCATGATTTTGCATTTTTCTTCATGTCAAATGACGTATTTGTGTTAAGAAGAAATAATAAATATTTTATTTATAAGCCATTGTAAAATTCATGCATTTTTTTTTTTTAACATGTATGCTATAACTTGTCAAGTATTTATATTTATTTTTTAAAAATCTTTTTGACGAGTTGGCTTGCTGATTATACATATAAAAGGATACATGTGTGTGTGTGTATATATATATATAAACATAAACATATATGCTTGTACTATATCCTATAATCTTAAAAATTATTGTATCACATGTAATATGTATACTTGATTCTATGTACTAAGTGAAGAACATTTGAATTAATCTTTCATATTTATAGAATTATGTAAATCAATATAATAAAATATAAAGTTTATAACAAAATTATATAGATGTTATGAATATTACGGTTCTTTTTAAGACTTGCATGCACAAACTTGTATATACTTTTGAAGAAAGAGGATGTAAAGTTTCTTAACCCAATCAGCATGAATTCCATTAGATTAATGATGTTTTATTGCTTGATGATTAATTAAATAACGGGGTATTTTTCATATAAAATTGTGAAGTTATTTGGCAGCGCATTGTCATCATTCCGTTGTAGTCTAGTCGGTTAGGATACTCGGCTCTCACCCGAGAGACCCGGGTTCGATTCCCGGCAACGGAACATTTTACTTTTATTCGTTCCCGCTAAACGCCCGGACCAGTCCGTCATTATGAAGTTTGACGGAGGTCAAAAACATAATTTCAGCCTCATTTACACGAATCAAAATCACTTTTTCCCGGCTTTCTTAATGCCTGACTGACAATATTCTCTGTACGATAACACTGTCTCCTCCTGTGACACTCTCTTTCTAGGCTTTCGCGCTCCCGTTCCCGGAAAAATCCAATACGTTAATGCATCATTTTTTTTAATTCATCTTTCACAATATCCTTTTTTAATTTCAAAATCAATCCTCACCGGAAGTAATTAGCGAGCTTAAGGGCTCTCATTTATTGCATTTCTCTTCCCTCCATTTCTTCACTCTTCACTGAGCTAGCTCTTTCTCCGTCTGTCTATCTAGGGTTTCTCTCACCAAGTCTGCACTCTTTTGTGTTTTCACACTGCCTACAGCTCCATTCGTCCTATGGGGCATTTGGTTTCTGCATGTACTTTTTAATCATTTATGATCTTTTTCTTTTTGGTGGATTTATTCCCCCCTCTTTTCTTCTTTTGAGACGTTTAAATGGCGACAAGTTGGTGAAGGGTGTATCGTGATCGTTATCGCTGCTTGTGATGCTTCTTGCTACTTTTCAAGAACATCAATTTTGCCGGTTGCTTTCTGTCTCATGCTGCTAAAGCAGCTGGATTCATTCACATCAATATAGAATGAATCTGCAAGTGGTCATCAGTAGTTTGGTGTTTTATAGATGTTATCCCCATTATTCCAAAGGTATATGCTTCATCTTCTGATTCTGAGCATCATTCAAGATGCAATTTCTGGAATATTCTTGAAAGTTCAATCCCTTAATCACCGCACTTGGGGGGTTTCAAAAGTACATCCCCCCCCCCCCCCAAAAAAAAGCAAATATATATGTAGAAGGAATGCCATTTTCCCATCAATTTTTTCTTCCTGATACAATAGGTCAGTAATTTCTTATATTAGTGGAGTTAAAATATCCGAAAGTTTCCTATCAGATTTTTGGCATTACAACTTAAAATGAGTTGAGCTCTTGTGCTTCTTCGGGCCTTGTTGTTAAACATCTTGTTCAAGATATATTTTTTTGAAGAAAAAAAATTCAAGGCAGAAGCAGAATTTGTGAGCAAAATGGGGCATTTGGGTGTACCCAGTAATTTTAGTCTATTTATTTAGTCATTTGATTTTGATGTTATTGTAGGTTTTGAACTTAAAGAAAGACCAGCATTCGGAAGTTTGGTTTGAAAAAAAATTTAGAAGAATAGTTTGTAAAGCATGGATTTTTTCAAAATCAAGAAGACAAAGAAAGCTCAGAAGGCGCATGGAGAAAATGATGTAGCGGATAAGCCAGTTTCAGAACATAGTGAGCCAAAACTTGATGACGGTGGTGATGATCAAACTAAATCAGTTAATGCAGATCTTGCTGCTGAAGCGGAGGATGACGACGATGATTTCATTACAAATGAAGTAAAGAGGAGGCTGAAGGAACTCAGAAGAAACAGTTTCATGGTATTGATTCCTGAAGAAGAACCTTGTCAAGAGGAAGATGAAGATGAGGAAGAGGAAGGAGAGTCAAGCTCTAACGAATGGAGGGATGTAGAGGCAGAAGGTCAGCGATGGTGGCGTGGTTTCGATGCTGTGTTTGAAAAATATTGTGAAAGAATGCTGTTTTTTGATCGGATGAGCACACTACAGCTTAATGAAGTTGGCAAAGGTATATTGTAACCTATTGCTCCCTCCTTACTGCATAAACATTTTCAAATACTACCTAAGTTTCTGAAGATGTACTTGGATTTTGGGTTCAGTTAGTTAACTTGGATTTTGGGTTCAGTTAGTTAAAGGCTGCCTTTTGTGTCCTAAATTTATCATTGCATGATACCATGTTCTAAGTTCATATAATGATTGTTCTTTATCTTGCCATTCTTGAAGCAGGAAGGTAGAATTAGTTCTGATTGCTTGTTAACTGAAAAGTTTATTATTTGGAGATAGCAACCTGGATACTTCTGTTTTCTTATTAACTATATACACTATGTGGCGCCTCTGCATCACTATTACAGGTTCCCAGTACCTTTCTTCTCCATCACCAAGATCAGCATCGAAGAAGCTGCAATCACCCCTTCGGTGTCTTTCCTTGAAAAAGCTCGAGGAAGCTGATGATGATACTGAGCATCTTCAAAAGCCTGAAAATGATCCCTACATGGATATTGAAACAGCATACGTTGGTCAGATATGCTTGACTTGGGAATCACTTCACTGTCAATACACCCAGCTGAGCCAGAAGATATCTTGGCAACCTGAAAATCCTACTTGTTACAACCACAGTGCTCAGCAGTTTCAGCAGTTCCAGGTTCTATTACAAAGGTTTATTGAGAATGAACCGTTTGAGCAGGGTCTCAGGGCTGAAGTCTATGCTCGAACAAGGAACAGTTTGCCTAAATTGCTTCAGGTTCCTAATATTCAAGGTGAGTTTTCCTCAAATCATTTTCATTCAATCAGAGTGCCATGGATATATCTGCATTTATAAATGTTTCTAGGAAAAGTTATTTTGCTCTGAAATGTTCAACATGAGTCTGTCTCTGGTGTTTGTGGTTAGTATGGATAAGTGCTCAAACGTTTGAATCTGTTCAGGTTTGGATCAACCGTCAGCAGAAGAAGATTCGGAGATGAGAGTTCTCGCTCCTGATCTTATCGGGATAATCGAACATTCCATCCTCACATTTTATCTGTTCCTGAAAAGAGACAAAAAGAAACCAAGTGGTGTCATCAATCTGTTTGGGAATCAGAACCATCTGGCAACTCCTCTACACCAGGTCCAATCTAGTCTTGAAAAGGTAAAATCAGATGCTATACCTCCAACTCCAAGTTTGCATCATATGAACAAGAACTACTTATAGTTTTGAAGTGTTTGTTATCATATTCCTCTAGGACAACATGACAAATTATGTCTTTTACTACTCAAGACACATGATTCAATATTTGAAAAACAATCCTCTGCATGTCATATTTTTAGTAGAAAATCTGATATCAAAGACCTAACATCTAAAGAACTGTATCCAAGTGTTATCATTTGATTAGCCTTCAATGCATGTACCGTACAATGTGAGCTTGGCCATCTGTCCGTTCAATTGTAAGACTTGTTATAGGCAATTAACTTGCTAATTGGTTAAATATTGCATTGCGTTATTGGCTTATATTCCATTATCCACTAATTCTGTGCATGAGTAGCTATTTTACACTTCCAAGGTCTGGTTTAAACTTATTCAAGAATCTGATCATGGATGATCAATTATGTAACCAAGGGAATGTCTCTAGTGTTAATTTTTACTTCTGAATGCAGAAAGCAGTGAAACTGAAAGAACTGACCAGAAAGAAGAGCTGGAAAAAGAATTCTTGGCCCCAAAAGCCTGAAGACATTCAACTATTTCTTGGTCTTATTGACGTCAAAATCATATCAAGGGTTCTCAGAATGACAAGAATCACTAAAGAACAGTTATTTTGGTGCGAAGAAAAGATGAAAAAACTAGATTTATCAAGCAGTAGGTTAGAGAGAGACCCCAGTCCTATCCTCTTCCCATGCTAATATCAATTGTAGTTTGTAAGATAAACAGCTGCTTAGAATCAGCATGTCTAGTTACTTTTTCATGCCATACACAATTGCAAATTGCCTGTTTTCAGGAACTAGAGGCAAATTTGGAGTTGTATCAACGGATAACAATTTGAAAATATTGAAGGGTTTTCTGCGTTATCCTACCTGAAATCCATAATTATGTCAAAAAATCGTGGTAAAGGTTTCTTTCCTAGGTTGTGTTGTCCAACCCTTGGTGGTAATGCATAGCTTCTGGCTTTTTGAATCTCGTGACGCAGTTGTGCTCCATTTGATAAAGATACGCTGCTCAAAACTTGTCTAACTTGTCTTAGGAGGTGTTTAGAAGAAAATTAAATTATGATTTTAAAAGTGATTTTATATTATGATTTTAAAAGTGATTTTATAATAAACAAAATAAACAATAAGTTTTATTTTGATTTGTGTGAAAGTATTTTTTAAAATTATCTTTTGTGATTACCAAAGACCTTAATTTCAGACAGTCCTAGCATTTAATCAAAGTTGTCTTGATATTGTTGACGGCAGCAGCTAATTTTCTCCGGTGTCAAAATAATCACCTGTGCGCCTAAATGCCCTTTGTATATTTAAAAAAAAATATTAAAAGGAATTTTTAAACTTGGAAGTCAAAGATGTAGCTGGATATATGAGTTACAAAAATATTAAAATATATATAGTATTAATTATTTTTTTTGGTAGAACATATAGTATTAATTATTTTGTTATAAAATATATGCAATTCAACATATAATCTAGAGTTAGGCAAGAGATGAGAGAGGGAGCATTGAGGGGTGGGCGAGAGATATGAGTATTCTCAGGGAGATGATTCTGAGAATGGATGCAACATTAGAGCAGATGCAGAAACATGCAGCCAAATCTCACACACTAGAAACAGAACCTAATCAGAATGTATATGGCACCGCAATAATAAATTGTTGAAATACTCCCTCCAATCCTAAATATAATATATATATTTTTTAGTGTAATTTACACTATAAAATAGGTTTTATATTTAGAATTAGAAAAGTATTTTAGGTGTCGAACAAAGGCATAGATTTTGCCATTCCCATTGCATGTAGAGAAAAAGAGAGAAATATTTGATTCATAAATCAAATTAATGAGAAGAGTGCAAATAAGAAAATAACTATGAATTTAACAAGAGAAATATCCAATCACCGAAGCATAATAGGATTCGGATTCATCCTGCTAGCAGCTAGTTACTTCTCTTTGCATTAACTATGAGCCCATTATAATAATAATAATAATAATTGTTAAGCAATGGAAAATAAAGATGATCAAATTCTCATTAATAAAAAAAAAAAAAAGTGAAACCATAGACCCATTAAAGGCGAACGATAAACTCCACTTGGGGCTTAAGAAAGGACCTATATTAGATGAGAATTTTACCATCCCCCACATTTAACTCAGGCAAAGACCCTACATATACACACTTTGGTCGTCACCTAATACAAAATCTTAATCAATATGATATTTTTTTTATAATTAATCAATATGATATTGAGTAAGCTTATTATCTCTAAGAGCAATTACTCCTAAAGTGTCCTAATTATCGGCTCTCATGTTACTCTCGTCATTCTTGGCGCATGTGAGGTGTATTTGCTCTTCCGTCCATGGCGTGGCGTTTCCGCCCGTCCCGCCTCCCTCTTTTCTGTGCCATCTCCTTCTTTATCCGTTGTTGAACATGTCTCTCGTCAGTTTTCCTTTCTTGCTGCACATACACCTGAGAATTCCACAGAATATTAGAGTAGGTGAAAGCACACTGAATTCCTCTCAAAACATAACTAAAATACTATCTCTGATCCTAATTATAAGAGCTAGTTGACTAATTTGAGGAGATTAAGGAAATAAATTAAGTTAGTTATTTGTAAAAAATAGGTGTTGTCTTTCCTAAAATATTTTTACTAATTAAGTGTATTGGTTAGAATTACTACTATTAGAAAGATTATTTTGAAAAAAAATGCATAAATATAAGAGACAAAGTGAATTGGGGTTTTATATTTAGAACCAAAATAAAAGTCAAATAAGGTGTTCTATTAAGAACCGGAGGTAGTATATGGAATTTAAGCTCCAATATAAATATTTTATAAGGTATAATTCGGGTTTATCAGCTAAGGGTAGATATGAAAAGGTCATTGAAAATGTATTCACAAATTTGCTTAATAAATTTTACAAAGACTATAACAGAGATTGACAAGTATCACTCCCGGATTTACAAATCAATTTCAGAGGTGAAAAGTAGAAAATTCACAGTTGAACCAAAAGACTTTTTTTTAAAAAAAAAATTATAGTATTTTAACTAAATTCCAAAAGGCTAGTAGGAAAATTCTTCAATAATTGGATAATACCTGCTGAGATTTTAAATGCATTCTCTCATTTGTGGATGGAAAATTTAAAAGATAAATTACCTTGGTGGTTCTTGTGAGAAGGGCTTTGGACGCATAAAATCTCGAATTCGATTCCATGTAAATGCAGAAAATGCTTTTGACAGAGTTACTCTCAATTGAGCCCGATAATACTCGAATCTGAAAAGTCATATAAAAATACGGATTAACAAGATGATGATGATTATGGAGTTATTATTAGTCTCATGAAGGCTGAAGAATGCAGCACGACGTAAAATCATATCTATAGATGTTATAAACAAGTTAGATTTTCTATAGGTATATATTCATTGTTTTTTTTTTTTGAAGGAAAGGAAAAATATTTACAAATAATTTACTTATAATTTGTAGAGGAGAGCTTACGTATGTGGGGGAAAAAGGCAGTGAGCTTACGTATACATTTAAAAATATATATATAGGGAGAATTATAATAATGTTCCAAGAAAGAAAAAAATACAAAACAAGAATAAGAATTTGTTATCTTCTACTATGTAACGACAAATTTCAGAATGTTTAAATTGTTATAAAAACCTTTTAGTAATTGTTTTTAAAGACTTGGTTGTAATTCTTCTAAAGATATATTTGTTTTCGTTCTATGTACTTACCTCGTCGGAGTTGAGCTCATTGTGAATTTTTCGCGCATCCTGCGGACCACTTCACCTGGAATTGATTTAATTCCTGCAGAGTAAAATGTTACCAAAGACTGAGAATTCTGGACTTGTTCACCTCCGTTTTCATTACAAGGAAAAAATATAGGAGAATGAGACTAACCCCTCATTTGGATTGAGAATAAATGAGTAAAGAACAGAACTAAGAATAAAAATAAGAAAAGAAGTGAGTTTTTCCTCATTTAGATATAAGAGAAAAAGCACGAGAAAAAACAAGTTTGAGAAAAATGGGTGAGACGCGCTCTAATTTTCTTTCTACATAAGGAGAGAAAATATGAAGGAAAAAAAAACAGGGAGAGACTCAT
Source organism: Neltuma alba (assembly GCF_004799145.2). Lineage (NCBI taxonomy): Eukaryota > Viridiplantae > Streptophyta > Magnoliopsida > Fabales > Fabaceae > Neltuma > Neltuma alba. Next base: position 28,512 of record NW_021633946.1, read on the forward strand.
TTTCCTTTCATGCCAACTATCTTTTATTTTTTATATCATATTTTTAAAATTTATTAATAATATTAAATAACATATAATTTATTTATTTATTTTTATTATATCTAATTTCAAAATATTATCCCCTTTTCATTTGTTTCTTACCTCAAAAAATGACATTTTTATCTAAATTATCTGATTTTAAAATATAGTAACATCAAACTATAACTTTATCAAATAATTTGAATTTAAATTATATTTTTACTAAAGTGATATTAAATTATTTGATCATGCTAATATCCATATGATTTTTCAATTGCAGTATTTAATTTTGATATTAAACAGGATATATTTTTTATATGAAAAAATATTTTAGTCATTTAGGTATTTACTCTTTTTTATATGATGAAAATATTTTCTTCTGTTTCTTTCCTTTCTATTTTCTCTCTTCCCCCCTTTTTTTTTTCTTCCCACTTAATTCTTTCCATGCAAGATAATCAAAGGTGGAAATTTTAAGCACCATGTGTGTTTCATATGGAAACGGAAAAATTAGGAGAAAAGTTCTCTATTAAAAGTTTTATAGGTGAAAATGATCTAATAAATTTTTATACACAAAAATACTAATACTGTATGAATTTCATACACATGAGGTATCCATAATTTAATTTGGATCTTTCTAAAAGTTTTTAAGGAAATTTTTTTCCCAATTTTCCCTATCTAAGTCATAATTTCAATTTCAGCCAAGTAAAAGACTATAGGCGTGGGAAAACAAAAAGGGAATGCCCTAAATCAATACCGCTATATCTAAACTAGTAGTAGAAAGTAATAATAACTCCACAAGAATTAGATAACTAATTTATAAATATTTAAAAAATTAATTAAATTAATTATTTATAATAAATATTATATTTTTTAATATTAATTATGTGCATTTAAACTTTTTGATAGTGACTTTTTACCATTGCTCCTACTCAAGCGCCTCATCGCTTTAATCTTATGAAGTTCCCAAGCTAATCTGACTTGGAGAACGATCTGAAACACAGTCTGCGTTATACAATACCTAAGTTAGATTTGAAAAAACATATTAGATATAACTAAGGTCCTATTTTCCCCCGGGGGGAGACTTGTTTTCTAGTAGTCATTATGAAAAAAAAAGCTACAATTTTTTCTATTTAAAGAATCTAATATACATTAAATTATTAATATTATTATTCAACAAAGAGGTTTTTTTACCCTTAATAAAAAAGGCAATTTGATATTGAACAAGGAAAAGAACAAAGTTTCAAGAGTCCTCACTCTCCCTGGTTTTTTTTTTTTTTTTTAAATTTTGGCCACAATCCAAGAATTCAAGTCGGATTGATTAAAACATAAAGAGTTAAAAGTCCAAATTGGTCATCACAAGTTTTCACTCAAAGCTACTGAATAGCATGAAAGTTTAAAATAATAATCATATTGCTCTCTCTCATTTAAAAATACTATTTTAACAGTAAACATTAATTATGATTTTAAATTTTTTGTTCACAGAACAAAAAATTTGGGTGTGTAGTATTCAGTAAAAACTTTCAAAATAAATCTACAGTTTAATCCAAACATGGATGAAAATCATCACCTTATAGGAAGAATGGGCGGACGAGGCAGTCAGGCCCGTAGTAAGATTTGAAGAATGCCCATTTTGGCTGAGTGACGTGAGCATCTGTTTGGTCTCTTTTGCGATCAGCAATGTCTGCTTTTGATCCCTTCCCATGTGAGGTTGCATGAGGATAATGAACTTGACGATTTTGTTATCCAGCTCCACCAGCTTCTCTCGCTGACGCGACTGTTTGAAAAAATCCCATCTTGGTATTTTAGAGCACTTGGAAACAAGCTTCGTTCCATCTTCAAGCAATCTCTTCAACCTTATGGTTTCCCTTGCATAATCTGTCCTGTTTAATCGCCTGTTTAGGTCTCCAATCTCCTTGACCACAGGATATAATAGATCCAGGGTTTCTTTAAGTTCTTCCAATTTGGGTCTGAACGTCGCAATAATCTTCACTATCCCTATTTCCCTTAGAAGTTGATCGAACACTAGTCCCAGAACAGCACCCCCAACCATCTCCAACGGCATTTTTTTCACTGATTTAACCCAAGTATCAGCCAATAAACTATCTCTGAGAAACTAAAGTCTCTCCAACTGATCGATTTAGGATCCCACCTTCTCTCTGGTTCTGTTTTATAGAAGTGGCCCGTGCTTGGATGTGGGAGAACAAGTCAAGACAAGTGAACTTGTTCCTTCCGCCTGGATCATCCCTTGTCCGTTTTGTTTTTGTTTCGTTTGACAAGCGCGTGGGCCTCTTTTTTATTGGGCAATCATCAAATGATATTTACGGATGCCTGACTGCTAACCCCAAGAATTAGGGCTGGTTGGTCAACAGAACTGGGGGACCAGTGTCACCCAGCATGGAAAAACGGCCTGGTAGCGACTTGTGAGTAGGAATGTTCAACTGTATCCTGTATACACGTCTCGACGTCCCCTTCCTGTCTCAGTCTCGTCCTGAGAGTTTTTTAGACGGGATGAAATTGTTTTGGAACGGGATGAGATACAGGACAAGGATATCCTGTCCCGGTCCCGTCTCAATATATTATCTTTATTTTTAGTTGTTATAAATTTATTTTATTTATCACTATAATAGTATTTTGGTAATGATATTTATCAATTGTTATTTTTATTTGCTCATAAGTTGTATTTGCATGGGTTACATGATATTCTTTATAGTGAATATTTTATGTTTATTTATTTTTTGTCTCTCAAGATTACGAAAAATATTTTTCTTTGCCATTATTTTCTCATTTTTATCTATTTTCTTTGCATAGTTTCTATTATAAGTTCTTGCACTTCATGTATAATTAGTTTTCAAATTAAAAAAATTTTAAAAAAAACTCAAAAAAAGAGATTGGATATCCTTGTTCCATCTCAGTTATGTTCTGTCCCAACTGGGAAGGGACGAAACACGGGACTGAAAAGCCGTCCTGTCCCAATTATCAGGACGGGGCTAGGATGGGATTGTTCCTATCCCGTTTTGTCCCATAAATACTCCTACTTGTGAAAAACTATTTTTCCCCAAATAATGAATTATTTTTTCCCTTTATCTCTACAATGCTAGTAATTATACCGAGTAAATTTAAGAGAAGATGGTAAAATAATACCTAGTGAATTTTATAATAATAAATATGTGATTTTGACATGTCAAAACTATTAAAAAATGGTTAATATGACATATTTAGCATTTTAAATTCAACATGTATATTTTTGTCATTCTTCCTAAATTCAAGGGTGTTTGGATTAATTTATTTGAAGTGATTTTATGCTGTACGAGACAAATATGTAAGAAAAATTTTGTTGTGTAAAATGCAAGATTTTTTTCAAAAATTATGCCTTGGTTTTCTTCTTGGCCAAATGGCCTAAGATAATTCATTTATTACTTTTCAATTTCTTCTTTTTCTCGTTTTTATGTTCACCAAAGATATACATTGGCAGGGTGATGTCAGGTTTCTTTCGGTAGGAAGTATTGAAAAATGAAAATGATAGATTAGGATTGTAATGGTAATTGAGAAAATCTATTAAAAGAGTATTTAATATAAGAAATTGTTTGTTATATGGGATTAGTCAAATCATGTATGTAAGATTGGAAAATACCATGGGAAGAAGTGGTATTCCCCAATTCCACCTCTATATGTTTGTTTAATCCCGTATAATAAACAATTACTTATGCTAAATACTATTTTAATAATTTTATTTAATTACAATCTCAATCCTAATCTTTCATTTTCAATGTTTCGTACCAAATGGGACCTCAAGTAATTTTTGGACATTGAGATAAATTATTGGAGATATCTAAATCCTTTTCTAGCAATTTTGAACAAAAAGCCATCCTCACTCCTAATGTCTTTTATTCCTTTGTTTTTTTTTTCCTGGTAAACACATGTATCCTCCTATAGTGCTATTAAAAGTAATCAGTAATCCTATTTGAGATACTGTCAGATATTAAATATAAGCACATTTTTTAGTAAAAATTTGAACATCCATTCACCACGCTATGAAGATTAACCCCTTCTGTTAGATCGAACCCTATTGATAATTGTCTTTTATCTCTATTGCTTAGTTCAAACCTCTTCTTACCCCACTCCAATCGCCAAGCCCATCACTTCCCATCGAACCCTCTTCTAAGGCGCTGAACCCCTTATACATGAGAGTTGGGACTCCACGTACCTTGTAAGCTTTGAATCAAAAGTGTGCTGATGTGGCTTTTAAGTGTGACAACAATAAGATATTTTGTGTTGTGTTTTTTATTTGTTAGAATAAATTTGAAAACATGTATTTTCACGTCTATACTTCATGATCAGATGGAATTTCAATCTTTTTTACATTCATTGTCAATTTATGCCACCATATGCTTTTGGTTAAAAATTGGATTTTTGCACCGTTTTTCAATGTTGATGGGTGAAATTGCACTATAACATAGTTCTTACAATGCATGTAAACTCCTCACATATTACTTTATAGGTATTTTTGCCTTAAACTCATTTAATTATGTTACTGTATGCGAGACTCACCACTGTTAAAATGAACACGTGGTCTCTGATATGGATTGAGGATGTTTTATAATATTTTTGAAGTTTTATGGGCAAAACTGTATCATAGCACTGCACTCCGACTCTTAATATAAAAATTAGTTGATTAATTTGAATAGATTAAAAAATTATTTAAGTTAATTATTTTAATAACTAGGTATTATCTTTCCTAACATACTCTTAATAATCACGTGTATTAACTAAAATTATCATTTGATAAAATCTTTAACGTATACAACTAGGACTACCTTAAAAAAATAGATAAATATGAGAGACAAAGTGGATTAAGATTTTATACTTAGAACCAAATTAAATGCCAAACTATCTTTTATATTAAAGACGGGAAGTAGTACTACCTCCGGTCCTTAATATAAGACTCCGTTTGACTTTTTGTTTGGTCCTAATTATAAGACCCCAATCCATTTTTTCTCTCATATTTATGCATTTTTTTCCAAGTTAGTCCTTCTAATAATAATAATTCTAGCCAATACACTTAATTAGCAAGGATATTTTAGGAATGACAACACTTATTTATTACAAATGACTAATTTAACTTACTTCATTAATCTCCTCAAATAAGTCAACTGGGTCTTATAATTAGGACCGAAGGTAGTATGATTTATCATTTGTATTTCTCTTGCAAAATATTTTATAAGTATTTTCGTCTCTTAGATCCAAAACAAAAAATGTCTAGTCATAACTCCCTTGCCATAAATGTATCCTTTGATATAGTTTTTTTTTTATCATTATTTTGATATTATTAGCAATTTTATGTAAAGTAATTTTATGTAAAGTCCTCTTTTTTCGTATCATTATTTTATTATATCTCTTAACTCATTAATTTTTTTCAAGAAAAATATTTTATTTCTTGGGTTACAGGTTTTTTTCTAATTTTATTACTATTTAGTATTTATTCTCGATATGAATACCTTTTATTTCATGTAAAATATATTTTAATTTATCTATAACAAGTTTGACTATAGTCCAACAAGCAAACCATGAATAGATAGTCTAATCAGTATATTTTTCACTTCTCTTTCATGACATGAGAATTTCAGTATTGGAACAATATCATCATTTTGTGTATTCCTAACTTAAAATTGCTATAGCATGAGCTGCCAACCTATCCATATACATTGACAAAGTTTAATCCTATTAATGGAGGCAAACAATAAACATCGCTATATCAACCAGTTAGAATATTATTGACAAATGATCAACGTGAATTTGATATTAAATGACATTGAAGCGATCTTTAATGTTCAAACATGTAAAAACCCAGTCTCTTAGGAGAAGCTTTACCAAACTTACAACACAAAATGGCTACAAATAAGTGAAAGAATAATGAAGGATTGCGCGTCTAGAAAGTGTGATTCACAGTGTCAAAACCAAACCTCAGTGGTATTGGGATTGCAAAGGAGAATCTTTTTTTTTTTTTTTGTTGAAAATTTATGATTTAATTCATGTGCATCATTAAAAATATTCTTAGCATATCTTAAAAAGTTATGAACCATTTAATTACTATAAAAATCAATTATTTAAAACTAACAATTATAAGAGAATTAAGTGTTTAGATTAGTTTTTTAAAAGTAATTTTACCATACACAAAATATGTATATGAGAGATGTTTTGTCTTTTTTTTTTTTTGATCTGAAGAGATGTTTTGTCTTGGTTTGTATGATAATATTGTTTTTTGGAGTGATTCTAAAGATTGCCAAACTCTCATAAAGCTTTGTTTTATAAATTTTGAATTAATATTAGTTTTAGTCCATGAAATTAGATATTATTTTTGTTTCAGTTCCTGAAATTTTGTTTTTGTTTTAGCTCCTAAAATTTTAAATACTTCTCCAATCCTAGACCCTTAGTATGGAATTGAAAACTCAAAGTGAAATTATCACATGTCTTTATCTGTATTTTTTCAATTTTAGGGCTTTTTTTGCAATTTCCCCTATTTTAAATTTTAGGTTTTAAATTCAAGATAGGGCGAAGTACTGGAATTAGTTGAAACTTGAAGGAGAAGTCCAAAGGAAAACTTGGAAGGCAGGTTCGCTGATTTCCATTTGTCTATGTAGGGACGTGGTACGAGGGAGATCGGTTGTCTGGTCGCGAGAATTATGAAGAGCAGAAGGGGCGAAGTAGGGAAGCCGATGATGCTGTTGTTACGCGGCACCCTGTTATACTATCACTGTGCCTGCCGGAATTCTATCCTTGTTTCTTTGGTCTCCGATGAATCGTTCTCCTCTGCTCCCTCGCCATTCTCGGCCTTCTCTTCCGTCTGATGAACATATCGTAATCACCCAAGTTTGTTCTTTTTCCTTCATCTTCTCGTTGTCGCTTAATTTTTCAAATAAGACCATCCAATTAGGGTTCTTTTTCTTCCTTTTCTTTTCTTTTTCAGTCTGCTTTTCTGTATAAAACGATATTTCGGACACAATTTAGTCTTAGTTCTTAGTTGCCTTAAACATGGATGACGGCATTTCCTATTTCTCAATACTAATTGCTAGCATAATCAGTTAGAACAAAATTATTTGGTCCTTTCGATTTTTGAATTTTTAAAATTTTGAATGATCGCCTTGGTTGGCGGCTTGGACATCTGCTATGATTTCATAAGAAGTGTATTTTTAGTATTGTCTCTGTCATGCTTATGTCTTTAGTCTTCTTTTTCATCAGATTCACGCTTAGATGCAGAAGGAAGATGTGTGTTCTTCATTTGCAAATTGCCTTCATATTTTCAACTTATCTAATACACCCTGTCCCCTTCTGAAAAACTGTTTTAGGTTCCCAGTCGATCCACTTGAATGGCAGATAACTCGGGACACTGCTAATAGCATTGTTGCGTGGTTCGTTAATACCATAGGTGCAGCCGAGTCTGTATTAAGAGTCGCAGCAGCAGGGCATGACAAGAGACTGTTTCTAAAGGTATTATTTAGTTTATGCAACTTAAATCTATTTTCACTTAGTACAAAACATCAATTCAATCTCCAGAAATTGTGGCCTTTCCTTTTTGTTTTATGTCTCATGAGTCTTTATTTAATGTTTATATAAGAGAAACACATGAGCATGACCTATTTGAATTCAAGTTTTGCCAAGGCATGAAACTATGGATGTTGAATGCGAAGTTATTGGAGCAAATGAAGATGAGCCACTATTGGCTCATGGTTATGGACGTGGGACGTGCCTTTGAGAAGATTGTGAGGCAACTGACCATTGCATCTGATGGAATGTCATTAGTTTTGCAATTTATTCATCTTTTGCTTATCTTGACTGCATGTTAATATGTTTTCCATTCATTCGCAATCTGTTAACATCCTCTGCCAACATTCAAGGTTGTTTGATCATTGAATAAGAATTCATTCACCCTGCCATTCTCTCAAAGTATTGGACTATTTGTGTGCTTAGATTCCGGAAAGCACTGGTTCATTTTTGACAGTTATAATCCCATAGTAGCTGTCATACATTTGATTTTGCTTTTGATGAAGAGGCATGTAAAAGAACTAATGGTTTATGTACATCTTATTTCAGGTGATTTTTTTGCCTTTATGTATTATCTGCTTTAGGAAGATTGGCTCTGGGTGCAACAGTTGCCTATGCTGGTATGTCACCTTAATATCCACTTATCTTGTTCCTTCTTTTGAGCTACCACAGTAATTAATTTTTTCTTTTGACCTTTTTCTCCTGAAATAGTGTAATGATTTTGAGTTCTAGATTTTCTCTGCTTTTCTAGTCCCCAGCTGTTTGGCGTCAACCTTGGCAATGCTGTTGTACAGTTGCAAATTGTTGGATGTATCTTTTTTGATGCAGAGATGAAAACTGGAGCCAATTATGAATAATTATATGTCAAAAGAGCCAATTAACTAGAGCTATAACACGTTGATATGCTGTCAATTTTGAATTCCAAATCCTTAAAATGGAGTGTTAGAAAAATGCCTGGAACCTTTGGGGGAGGAAGATTTTTGTTCTAGTTCTATATTTTTGGCTCATTTTATTCTTTCTACCGATGGTAAATCTTTTCTGCACAAATTGCAGATTTGAATTTATGGTTTAGCTGAGATTTATGTCCTTTATTGCAGGATTATGCTTGTTTTGTCTTTATATGTTTATGGAGTGCTCTCATTCACTTAGCTCATGTGTGGATGATAGGACTCCAAGTCAGCACATTAACGCACCAGAGAAGAAATAGGGAGACTGGAGTAGTGGTTGAGTCTGCTTGCATCTTTTTAGGAGAGTTGAATGAGTCTTTTAGGTTTTATTGATTTTATTAATGATTTATTAATTGAATAAGGGGACTTTAGGTTGTTAGAGGTCCACCAACGTCTCTTTCTGTTATTTCCAAGATATTAGGGATATTTACTTAATTCTTATATTTATTCAATTGTAATTTCTGCATTATAAATATGTTAGCCATCCTATAAGCTAACATATGAGAGAAATAAATATTTGTTCAGTAATTTGGAGATTCTCCTTTTGGCTACTAAATCTAGTTAAGTGAGATCCTTGCTTAAGTAAATTTTAGTAGATTTTATCCCGGCTATTAGTGAGTAGAGAGTGAGATTCTTGCCTCAACCCTCTACTAGATTATATTTCAGCTTTTTTTTTATTCACTTAATTATCTAGCCATTCGGGTTCTACCAGTGGACTGGTTCTTGGGAAAAAGAAATGACAACGGGGAAGAGGAAGACACAATGTAGCATATTAGGTTTGCACTTGACTTGTAGTGCAAGATTTTGTGTGTACATTGAAAGTTAGGTATTGTGAATGATTTTTTTTTTGTAAATTATAAGGATCAGAGGGGATGATTATGCTGCTAAGTAAACTGTTCAAAAAGCCCGAGCGGGCCGCTTCACATCAACTACAATTCTTTTGACATGGGAATAGAAAGAGATGAGTTAATTGTAAACATTTGTTATTCTAGTTAATACTATGCTTGGTTCTCTTCTCAGCCACAATGCCCACATCTATGCCCTCCTCAGGTCGGTTTTAAGCTCAGTGCAGAACGAGGCACTTGATTGTGACACGACTTTTAGGTTACACGGCTGCTAAAATTGAATCACTGGGATTTTAATTAAATCGTGTTCCATTGGAAAAAACCTGGATTGTTAATTACAGAGCGTCATGTTTTGCTGAAATTAGGTCCAAATATAACAAATGAACATGATGGCTTTGCATTCAGGTTTCGAGAAAGGTATTTAGCTACCTTAAAATTCATTGACAAATGAAGAACAAGCAATGACAAGTTTTAAAGAAAAGAATGACAATAGATTTAAGTTGATTACTTATTATTGAGATTTTTTCGTCATTAAATTTTTTTCTTGAAATTTCTTAATAATTTTTTCTAGAATATATGGAATTAAACATACTCTAGAGTTATTTAGAATGCAAGAGTAATCATGTTATTGTACTATTTACATTAATTTTAGGTACTTTATCTTGTTTAGAAACAGCACATGAACACTTTTCCCCAACCTCTATTTTACACACAGTGGATTCCTTGTAATTTAATGATAAAAGGAAAAGGTGGCAACAGAGAGATGGGTGTTGCTTTTGGTGCCCCAAAAGATCCTCATCTTTCTTTTTCTTTTCTGTTTTTGGTATGAAAGTGTGTATTTTATTCAAGTAAAACTGTACAGTACTACAGGGAGACAGGTCAAGCAAGCAAAAGTAACACCAGGATCGTAAAATTACAGAGAGGCCAAGCATAATAAAATTTAAGGAGCCTGCGCATAGTTTATAACCATTGAGCACGCCCTGAATCTTAATTTTCAGCAGAAAAATATACTCTTTTTTTTTTGTCGTCTTTGAAGTAGAGTTGTGTCAGTTAAATAAAAAATCAGAGCATTGTTCTTTTACTTTTTAATTTTGATTCTATGTTAGTAGTGCCTTTCCTTATCGTAGTCTTTTTCTGAAATGCTCAAAAGCCTTCGGCGCCATTGTTGGATTCCCCAGCTTTCTCCAATAAACTGTCCTAATTTGATTCGATGGAAATAATGCCTGGATGATTGATGGCACTTCTACGCGGTTGAGAGAAAATTGAAAGGCCGGGGGGGGGGGGGAATTGCATGGGGTCCCAAAATAATGCCTGGATGATTGATTATGCGGTTGTTTATTCATTTAAAGGTAAAATAATATCCAGCATCCTAATCTTATTATAGTGCATCCAGCAGACTGCTTGATGTAAATAACTTTATAAAAGAAATGGGAACTCTATATGTTACAATTTCAAAAATTTATCACCTTTCATTTCTAAGTTAAATTTGCTCTTAAAAATGGGAACATCATTATATTAAAGTTAACTTTTGGAGAAAAGAAAATTCAAATTAACCTTGAACAATAATAGTAAAAGTAAGAACTACTCTATCAACCCTTTATTTTCCTTTGCACTGTTATTGTATGTCTAACATTTGAACTCTATTAAGACAATAAGACTATGTAGAAATACGTGATAGAAAGAAAACCATGATTCACTTCCTATTGATTTTATTCATCTCTTCCTAGTTTTTTCTTTTTTCTTTCTTTTGTTTTTATTCCTGGGGCGCCTCCCGAGGGGAATGAATTGCAAGCTTTTTCTTCTTTATTTGACAGAAATTAACATGGTTTCCATCTTAAGCTTCTGTAAGTTTTCCCTCCATGATGTTCATATACAAAATCAAGCTGAGGGATGATCTTCCAAAGTATGTAGTCTGCATATTTGAAGTATTGCAACCTCCATTGTTGATAGAATATGAGAGGAAGGATAATGATGCCAAGGCCAAAAGTAAATCCCAATTCAGCACTCAAAAAATTCCAATCAATGGAGTTCCCATCATTTGATTCAGCTATTTTTGAAGATGGTCTTTGCAAACCTGGAATCTCACCCAAACTACAACTCTGTGTGATTGGAGGTCCACATAAGGCTTCATTGCCTTCGAAACAATATGCTTCAAATGACTGAATTTGAGTCCCTGTTGGGATTTTCCCAGTCAAATGATTGTGAGAGAGGTTCAAAAATTCAAGGAAATACAAACTTGCAAGCTCTGTTGGTATGTCCCCTCTAAAAGAGTTCGAAGACAAATCTAAGGACTCAAGATACTTCAAATTCCCTATAGATGAAGGGATATCACCTGAAAAAGCATTTTGTGACAAATTAAGAGCATGAAGTGCTTTGAAATTAATTAGCTCTTTTGGTATTGGCCCTTCAAAATGGTTGGATGAGAAATCCAAAGATGTGAAGGCAGTAAGAATCTTAACCAACTTTAGTTGTCTTCCTTTGTTGACAATTGTCACCGAATCTAGGTAACTTCGACAACTGAAATCATACGCATTAAAATAAGAGAATAAGTGGCTAGTCACAAAGGGCGGTTCTACTGCTATCAATTCAGCCATTTTTGGTGCAAGATCTTTGTTCACAATTGATAATGCATTTTTTAAGTCCACAGCATTAGCGTTGTCATAGATGTCAACAGACAACTGACCAAATTTTGTGCCACTTTCATCTTCAGCTGGTCTCATCAATGCTTTCCAACTTTGCAGGAGCGCTATAGGTAGATTACCATTTAAATTATTTGAGGCTAGGTCAACAATTTGAAGTGTCTCCCACTTTCCAATGCTATTTGGACATTTAAGTGTCCCATAAAATTTGTTTGACCTCAGAATCATGATTCTCAAAGTGGATACATTCCCCAAGAAACACGGAAATCTATCAGTCAATTGATTGTTTCCTAGGTTTAAGACTTGTAGTTTTTGGCAATTAGCCAATGACTTTGGGATTGTACCACTTAAGAAATTTTCATTGAGATCCAGGAATCGAAGGGCACAAAAAGCTGAAAATGTATTAGAAACTTGGCCTTTGAGGTTGTTTCCAGCTAGATTTAACACCCTAAGTGTGTTACTCATTCTTGTCAAACACTCAGGAATGGTTTCATTGAAGTTGTTGTCAGAAAGATCAAGCACACGAAGAGCTGACATGTTACATAGGGATTCATGGATTCTTCCATGAAAACTGTTGTTTGATAAAGAGAGAAAATATGTGAAAGGGAGATAGTTGCCAATGTCTGGTGGGGCAATAGAGCTAAATCTATTGCTTGAGTAATCCAAATAGATCCCATTTTTTGGAAAAATAGGAGGGTGGCCTTTGAGTTGGTTGGAGTGGAGATCAAGAAAAAACAAATTAGAAGTAAAATTGTGAAAAGGACCTTCCAAATTTGTGAGAAAATTGTTGGAAAGATTAAGAAAGACCATGAAATCAAACCTCCAAATCCAATTGGGTATTGTTCCTCGAATTTGGTTGCTAGATAAGTCAAGGTACACCAAATTGGATTGATTTCTCAAAAAACTAGGAAACTCTTTCAATTGGCAAGAACCCAACATGAAATTGTTCAATTTGGGGAGTGATGACAGATTGTGGTTGTTCACCAAAGTTGTATCAACCAAGAAATTGTTGTTAGCCAGATCTAGTGTAGCCAAATTTTCCATGCTTCTCATCATACCCAAATCTATAGTTCCATTGAACTTATTTGAAGAAAGCTGGAGCAAAGTGAGTCTTTTGAGGTGAAAGATAGACACAGGAACAGACCCTTGTAAATTATTTCCACTGACATCAAGGATCTCTAATGGGGAGGAAGAAGCATTTGGAAATTCATCTAGAAGACCCTCAAATCTATTGTTAGAGAGAATCAGTTCACGCAATGATCGAAGTGTGAAAAGAGATGATGGAACTCTCCCATTGAATAAATTATCACCCAAATCAATGGTGATCAGATCTTCAAGGCCTGTGAAATGAAATGATGGAACTTGACCCTTCAAGTCATTGTGATATAGGGATAGATATGTGAGGCTCTTGGACAAATTGAAAGATGGAATAGAGCCAGTGAAATTATTGAATGACAAGTCTAGATAAACAAGTGAGGTTGTTTTGGAGATTGAACAAGGAAGTGTTCCATTGAATTTGGAGTTTGACAGGTCTAATGCAGACAAATTCCTCAAATTGTGAATAGAACTAGGTAGTTGCCCTAAGAACTTCGTATTGCTAAGGTTCATACTATGGAGAAATCTGTGATGTTGGAATTTTGGTAAAGAACCTTGAAGATCTTGATTATCTGACACATCAAGGACTTGCAGGTTTGGCATTTGGAAGACCTGTTCTGGGAACACTCCACTCAAGTTGCAATTTCTAAGTTGCAAGGTGGTCAAGTTGGTCAATCCCACAAGAGTCTTTGGCACTGAGCTTGCTATATTATTATTGTCCAGCCGAAGAACTAATAAAGATCGAAGCTTTGCAATTGAATAATCAATAGGGCCAAAGAGATTACAAGATGACATACTCACAATTTGAAGATTTTGCAATGTGGATAGTGCCTGGCCCCACTCTTTCCCTTGAGCAAACATCCTCACACCATCAAGATATAGCTCTTTGAGTTCTGTGAACTTCTGTAAAAGCATTGTGACATTTGGCTCCTCAAGTTTAAGTGTGTGAAGTGAGGTAGAAAGATCAAGAAAAACGAGCTTTGCTAGATAAGATATCTCAACTGGTATCTGACCCTCAAAGCCGGCATTTGACAAATTCAGATATCTCAAATTTCTCAACTTGTGCAGCTTTAAAGGAACCAAGGAATGAAACTTGTTATGAGCCAAGTTCAAATTTTGCAGAAATTGCAGGTTGAAGATGCCATTGGAACTGTCATTAAGTCCACCAGAGATGGATTCTCCACTTAGATCAAGAGCTATAACATGTCCCTTATCACATTTTACTCCATTCCATTGACAAAAATCATGACTTTGGTTCCAATGAACCAATTTTTTCGACTCAGAAGGGTTGAATATAAGGTTTCTTCTCAGATGAAGCAAAACAGATTTTTGATGGCTAAGACAATGGCTAGTCACAACAAAGACATTGATGCTAAGGTTTATGAAGCAGAAGGGTAATAAGAAAATCCATAAGATGGACCTCATGGTGCATAAATATTAGAGACACTTTCTACAAGTGATAAAAGTGAGGAAGATGAAGATGGATTTTGCCTTAGGGACTCAGTCCTTTTATATTAAGCTCATATGTTGATGCGTAAATTTCTTTGGAAGTCATCAAAACCTTGTGGTCTTTTCTCTTAATACTACTATGTGGTTATTGAGAAGTTCGGTGCTACGGAAATTTCAGAATGCATGGAAGAAAAACTGAAAAAAATTGAATTCCATGCTTCAAAAGTCTTAACTTGAAATGCAAAAGAACCAAAGATTACGAGTCTATGAAGTGAGACACAAGCTTTGAATGAAAAACCTCCTTATGTTTGTGTGTGTTAGCCATATGTGAAGTTATGTTCGTACTTGATGACCCTTTTCGTCAATGTTCAGAATGAAAATAAACGTACATAACTTTACTGCTTCTAAATGAAGATGAAAGCTAGGTGTCTGATTTGCAGAAATTTAGAAAAGTTAATTAAATTAGTTTTGTGAAAAATGTGTATTGATTTTTTAAAATACTCTTTTAATCATACGTATTGCAAATTGCCCCTTATGAAAACTGGTTCAATAACCTAGAATGATTTAAAGAACAAAATATAAATTTAAAAGTCAAAAGAAATTGGAATTTTATATCTTAGAGCCAAAACAAATTCTTTTACTAGTTTTTATATTTAAAACCGAGGAGTGCATACTGATTAACATAGGGGATATTAATTACTAGTTTATAGGATGTTATACTAAGGTATCTTAATAAGAACAAGTCACATTTATTATAATTAGTTATATTTTATTTTATTTTTTTGGTCACTCAAATTAGTTAAATAAATCTTACATTAAGTAAATGAGGGAATAGTTTGTTTACCACCATTAAAAGGGTATGAATATTGGATTTAAAAACATGTTAAAAGAGTTGTCTTTATTTAAACTCAACCATACTTGAATTTGGATTAATAAAGACTAGGTACTCTCAATTACACCAAAAAATTGTATAAGTATCTCATCACATACTATTTGTTTTCATTCATTTTCACAGAAATTACATTTGTGACATGTTGCCATCATAAATACAGGCATAGCAAATTAAATGTTATAATGTTTGACGTCCTAATTTATCTTCGGTTCTTAATATAAAAACTGCATAACTAATTTGGGGAATTAAAAAAATTAGTTAAGTCAGTTATTTGTAACAAATATATGTTGACTTCCTTAAATTACCTTTATTCAATCATCTGCATTGAAACTACATTTGGGTGGAAATACCTTACAATTAATAGGGATATTTTTGAGATTACATTATAAATTTGGGAGACAAAATAGATTAAAATCTTATATTTAGGATAACTAACTAGTTCTTATATTTAGAACTGGAGGTAGTATTAAGATTTGAAATATAAAAATATACCAGTCTGTTATAATATTTCTTGCATAGCGAGAGTTTGACTTTGAACTTTGATTATTACTTATAATGCATTTTATCTGTATCACTTGAATTAAGTCTTAAGTCAAAATATAATAGCACCTCATTTATATTTATAAGAAGAGGTCAAATAATTAAATATCACATGACATGTGTAATATACATACTATCTCATATCCTAATTATAAGACCTTGTTTGTACTACAAACTATATATACACATGTCAAATGAATTCAAAATTATAGTGTTGAAGCAATAATATAACAATAGAATTCAAAATTGAAATTCTTTTACAATAATACGTAACTTCACAGAAAATAGTTACGTATTTAAAGGGATGCAAAAATCTAGAAGAAATCACATAAAACGAAGTTTAAAATTATTAAATCCTAAATTAGATTTAATGACAACATTTTAATAGGTTGTGATAATACTAAATTTATAAATAATAATATATTTTGATAAAAATTTTATTTGAGATTTAGTAATTTAATTTTTTTTAAGGATTCTTTGAAGTCTTGTTCTAATAGTCACATGGAAAGCTCTCTCTCTCTCTTAGCCACACATAGGTCTTTTTTTCCTTTTTGTCAATCACACTCAGAAGTCACAAGTCTTTAGTCTCTTTGGAAAGTCAAATGATATTAAAGAAATTGCATTATTAGTTGACTTTCAAGGTTCCTCTTTCTTCACGAACGAGACTATTGAAATTGTTTTAGGGAAAATTTTGTTTAAGGACTGTAGTACATAATTAATTTCAAAGGGCTTCCAAAATTTTCTGAAACTTCACTGTATGACCAAAGGCCTAAACTGATATTAATTCCACAAATGAAATGATGTTGTTGCCCCTCATAATACTTCCCCCTGAAATTTGAAAATAAGGGCCAAAAAACAAAGGTCAAAAAGTCTTCCCTCTATCTCCATGCGAATGTGATCCCACTATGCGAAAACTCTTCCCTCTCCCTCTCTACGAATGTGCAACCACTTTGCGAAAACTCTTGCCTCTCCCAGATTGCCAACGTGCTACCAGTCTGAGAAAAATCTGCCCTCTCCCGCTTGCGAATGTGCTACTACTGTGATAGGATTCTTGGCTTTCGTAATCTGTGAAAAGTTGGGATGCTAAACCCAAAAATTCCGTCACCTTCATTCTGTGGGTTCGTGGTAGTCAATACAACTAGAAGAAGAACAAGAGGAGGTAGACAAAGGAGGAAACTTGCAAGGCTATCAACAAAGAAGGAAGAAGCAAGGCGAGAAGAAGTCACTGATTTCCTCTGGTAAGCTTTGCGGTCCACATTGAATGCAGTAAATTTCTTTGATTTTGTTTTCATGGTAGATTAAAAAAGAATGACCTACTGAAAGGTGGGTGTGTTTGGTAATGAAATTTGGGTTTTAACCGAGGAATGGTTACCAACATGTCACATAGTGTTCGGCCGTCACTCCTTTTGCCCTTTAGCAAATCCTTCTGATTTAGTGAGAGAAGGCTTATGAGTGTAGCCTTAAGAGTTTGTGTGGGAGCTAAGTATGAAATTTATTATGAAGAAAAAAAATTAGTATTAGTAGTTAATTGTATTGCTATACTGTTTGTAGGCATTTTGCAGGAATTAAAAAAAATTGGGAGGGGCAAATATTCTTGTATGGATTAGGCAAATGAGTTTGTTTTCTTTGGTTTATCCCCTTGATTGCTGGATTGTGACATCTAGTGGGCTAACAATGATAGTTAGTCAATTGACACGAAAAATTAGTTGAATAACCACTTGTATGTAACAACTTCCTGTATGCTGGAATGTGAAACTTAGATAATTTACATGAAGAATTAGTAAATTACCCACTATGTTTGTTGGAATCTGATCTGTAGTGGCCTCACAAGCAAAAATTAGGCAATTGACATTAGGAATTAGGAGATTATCCACTTAGCTGATGTGCAACGGTTTCATGTTTGCTAGAGTTTGTCAAGTTAGGCAATTCACATGAAAAATCAGTGAATTAACCATGTGTATTATAGAAATTCATGTTCGTCGGGATCTGATCTGTAGTGGTCTCACAAGGAAAATTAGGCAATTGACACCAACAACTAGTTGATTATCTACTTTACTAATGTGTAACGGTTTCGTGTTTGTTGGAATGTGAAAGTTAGGCAATTTACATGAAGAATCAGTAAATCACCCACTATGTTTGTTGGAATTTGATTTGTAGTGGCCTCACAAGCAAAATTAGGTAATTGACACCAGGAATTAGGGGATTATCCATTTAGCTTATGTGTAACGGTTTCATGTTTGCTAGAATCTATCAAGTCAGGCAATTTACATGAAGAATCAGTAAATTACCCACTATATTTGTTGGAATGTGATCTGTAGTGGCCTTACAAGCAAATTAGGCAATTGACACCAGGAATTAGAGGATTATCCATTTAGCTGATGTGTAATGGTTTCATGTTTACTAGAATCTATCAAGAATCAGTAAATTAACCACATGCATTACAAAAATTCATGTTTGTTGGGACCTGATCTCTAGTGGTCTCACAAGGAAAATTAGGCAATTGACACCAACAACTAGTTGATTATCCACTTCACTAATGTGTAACGATTTCATGTTTGTTGAAATGTGAAAGTTAGGCAACTTACATGAAGAATCAATAAATTACCCACTATGTTTGTTGAAATCTGATTTGTAGTGGCCTTACAAGCAAAATTAGGCAATTGACACCGGGAATTGGCTGATAATCTACTTATATCATGTGCAACGGTTTCTTGTGTGTTGGACTATGAAAGTTAGGCAATTGACATGTAGAATTAGTCAATTAACCTCCTATACTGTAGAATTTCAAGTTTGTTGGAATCTCATCTGTAGTGGCCTCCTAAGGAAAATTAGGCAATTGACACCAGGAATTAACTGAATTTCCACTTGGCTTTTGTGTAATAGTTTGATGTTTGTTGGACTGTGAAAGTTAAGAAATTTACATGAAGAATCAGTAAATTAACCACTTGCATTACTAAATTTGATGTTTGTTGGAATTTGGGCTGTAGTGGCCTCACAAGGAAAATTAAGCAATTGACACTAGGAATGAGATGATTATCTAATTAGCTTCTATATAACAGTTTGATGTTGGTTGGAATCAGAAAGTTAAGAAATTTGCATGAAGAATTAGTCAATTAAGCACCTGTATTACAAAATTTCATGTTTGTTGGAATCTAGCCTGTAGTGGCCTCATAAGGAAAATTAGGCAATTGACACTAGAAATTAGATGATTATCCAATTAGCTTCTATGTAACAATTTGATGTTGTTTGGAATCAGAAAGTTAGGAAATTTAGATGAAGAATTAGTTAATTAGTTACTTGTAGAATTTCATGTTTGTTGGAATCTAATCTCTGTGGCCTTACAATGAATGTTAGCCAATTTACACGAAGAATGGCTACATTATCCACTTAACTTGTATGTAACAATTTGATGTTTTGCTGTATAACAAGTAAAGTTAAAGATTTAACAATAATAATGAGTGTACGTACAATTTTGGGGTTGATGTAAGAGGAAATATTCGATGGTATGAATTTTGAAGTGCCGTTTAATCTACTAATTAATGACTTTGTGATTATTGCTTAAATGGTTAAGAAGATGGCAAAAAAGGAAGCAGAAGTTACCAGGTGGAAAGTATTCAAGGGAAAATTTTGGGAACAAAAGAAAGAGGAGATGTATTGAATAGGAGCCATCACATATACGGCTTCAACAATTTGGAATGGGATGAGTGATGCAGACAGGGAGCTGTACAAGAAGAAGGAGCTATACCTGATACAGGAGAAGAAGAAGAAGGAGAAATATGTGTCCCCATTTTCTACTTGTTGCTCCCCATGAAATTCAAGGACTAGCCATTCACAAGTGTCGTTCTTCACCTGAACAACGTGTCCTAGTGCCCTCCTTGACCTAAACAAGGTGTCCATTTACAAGTAGGACTAGCCAATTTATAACAACTATATATATATTCACAACTGGAATCAGTCCATTTACATGTGCCCTCCTTGACCTGATCAAGGTGTCCATTTACAAGTGGGATTAGCCAATTTGCAACACCTATACATATATTCACAATTGAAATCAGTCCATTTACATGTGCCTTCCTTGACTTGAACAAGATGTTTATTTGCAAGTGGGGGTTGGAAATTTGCAACACATATACATATATTCACAACTACAATCAGTCCATTTACATGTGCCCTCCTTGACCTGAACAAAATGTCCATTTGCAAGTGGGAGTAGAAATTTGCAACACATATACATATATTTACAACTAAAATCAGTCTATTTACATGTGCCTTCCTTCACCTGAACAAGGTGTCCATTTACAAAAAGGACTAGCCAATTTGTAACAGACATACCTTAATTCACATAAGGAATCAGTCTATTTGCATGTGGACAAATTCACCTGAAGAAGGTGTCTATGAGTGGACAGGTGGGGGAGAGCCCATTTGCAAGCAGGACTCGACAATTTGCAACATACATTCATAGATTTACAACTAGAAATAGTCTATTTGCATATGGATAGGTTCACCTGAAGAAGGTGTTTGTGAGTGAACAAGTGTAAGAGAGCCCATTTTCAAGTGACATTAGTCAATTTGCAACATACATTCATAGATTTACAACTAGAAATAGCCTATTTGCATGTGAACAGATTCACCTGAAAAAGGTGTCTGTGAGTGAACAAGTGTGGGAGAGCCCATTTGTGAGGACGTTAGACAATTTGCAACATATACATAGATTTATAACTAGAAATAGTCCATTTGCATGTGGACAGATTCACCTAAAGAAGGTGTCTGTGAGTGAACAAGTGTGGGAGAGCCTATTTGCAAGTGACATTGGACAATTTGTAATATACATACATAGATTTACAATTAGAAATAGTCTATTTGCATGTGAACAAATTCACCTGAAGAAGGTGTATGTGAGTGAAAAAGTGTGGAAGAATCCATTTGCAAGTGACATTAGACAATTTGCAACATACATTCATAGATTTACATCTAGAAACAATCTATCTGCATGTAGACAGATTCACCTGCAGAAGGTGTCTGTGAGTGAACAAGTGTGGAAGAGCCCATTTACAAGTGATATTAGACAATTTGCAACATACATTTATAGATTTATATCTAGAAATAATCTATTTGAATGTGGCCAGATTCACCTGAAGAAGGTGTCTGTGAGTGCACAGGTGTGGGAGAGCCTATTTGTAAGTGGAACTCGACAATTTGTAACAGACATACATACATTCACATATGGAATTAGCCTATTTGCATGTGGATGGATTCACCTGAAGAAGGTGTCCATGAGTGAACAGGTGTGAGAGAACCCATTTGCAAGTGACATTAGATAATTTGCAGCAAACATACATATATTTGGAACTAGAAATAGTCCATTTACATATGGAAAGATTACAACCTAACATAACCTAGGATAGCTATAGTCACTTTCTTTCATGAAATATTTCAACTATTCATAGCACTATACAAAATATATTCCAACCTACCACCAAAAAATCAAAATGGATTGTGATAGCTACTTCCTCGACAACTCCATAAATACATAGTGGGGCTCATTTATGCACAAAAGTAGCTTGTATTAAACCAAAAAAAAAAGACTATTTTCAGTAATAAAATCACCTAGGGTTCGGGTTATTGCAAGTTTTTCTAGTGTGACCAACTTCACCACATCTCGAGCAATGATACAATTTCTTTTGTTGGAATTGTGATTCAATCCTCCTAACTCTGGGCCTTCCAGCATGGCGAGTTGTGACAGGTGGTTGTAGGAAGATAGTGGACGAGTACTCTCCATATCGAAGGGAATCTAGCCTAGGAATGTCATGGTTCCCAACTAGGATCATGAGTCTGCCATAAATTTTCTTTTGGGCTGAGAGTAAAAAGTAATCCTTGACATATGTATATATATTACCACATACCTTCTTGATTGTAGCACATAGATGTGGGCAAGGTAGTCCTGACATTTGCCAACCTTTACAGGTACATTTACGTAACACAAGATTTACCTGTATATCTAGGTTTCCCCATCTGACTATGAAATTGTTCATTCCATAATCTTGTATATCCATTCTTTTTGATCTAGCCACATGATCCATCAACTTTTCCTTTATATTAGGTCCCACAATATTGGTCCAATTCCTTATGGCATATTTGTTGTTGTACATCTTTTTTACTAATTTTTTCCTATGCTCATGTATCAGAACAGCTATATCGTGATTCCTCTCACAAACAAGCCAAGCAGTAAAGGATTTAGCTAGATTTGTAGTGATATTGTCCCACCTCTTGTAAGGAAATTTGCTTTGTGCCCAACGCTCAATGTCTCCATTCGTTTGAAGCCATTATCCTAATTCTAGACAAAATCCCATTAGCTTGTCAATACTATGATCAAAGTCTTTATCAAGTTTTGCGTATGCAATAGAATCAAATAATTTTAGTGCATATACAAAATCAAGCTGAGGGATGATCTTTCAAAGTATGTAGTCTGCATATTTGAAGTATTGCAACCTCCATCGTTGATAGAGTATAAGAGGAAGGATAATGATGCCAAGGCCAAAAGTAAATCCCAATTCAGCACTCAAAAAATTCCAATCAATGGAGTTCCCATCAGTTGATTCAGTTGTTTTTGAAGATGGCGTTCGCAAACCTGGAATCTCACCTAAACTGCAACTCTGCATCAATGGAGGTCCACATGAGGCTTTATTGCCTTTGAAATAATCTGCTTCAAATGATTGAATTTCAGTCCCTGTTGGGATTTTTCCAGTCAAATGATTGTGAGAGAGATTCAAAAATTCAAGGAAATACAAACTTGCAAGCTCTATGGGTATGTCCCCTCTAAAAGAGTTCACAAACAAGTCTAAGGACTCAAGATACCTCAAATTCCCTATAGATGAAGGGATATGGGCTGAACAAGCATTTTGTGACAAATTAAGAGCATGAAGTGCTTTGAAATTAATTAGCTCTTATGGTGTTGGCCCTTCAAAATGGTTGGATGAGAAATCCAAAGATGTGAAGGCCATAAGAATCTTAACCAACTTTAGTTGTCCTCCTTTATTGACAATTGTCACCGAATTTAGGTAACTTCGATGACCAAAATCATTGGCATTAATATCATAGAATAAGTGGCTAATCACAAAAGGTGGTTCTACTGCTATCAATTCAACTAGTTTTGGTGCAAGATCTTTGTTCATAGTTGATAATGCATTCTTGAAGTCCACAAGATTAGCATTGTCATAGATGGCAAAAGACAACTGGCCAAATTTTGTGCCACTTTCATCTTTAGTCGGTCTCATTAATGCTTTCCAGCTTTGCAGGAGCGCTACAAGTAGAGTACCATTTAAATTATTTGAGGTCAGGTCAACAATTTGAAGTGTCTCCCAGAAGGGAGACCCCAATCCTATCCTCTTCTTGTGCTAATATTATCAATTTTACTTTGTAAGATAAATAGCTGCTTAGAATCAGCATGTCTAGTTACTTTTCATGCTATACAAAATTGCAAATTGCCTATTTTCAGGAATTAGAGAGGCAAATTTGGAGTTTTGTGAACAGATAACAATTTGAAAATATTGAAGGGTTTTCTGAGTTATCCTACTTGAAATCCATAATCCATAATTATGTCAAAAGATGTGGTATAGGTTTCTTTCCTAAGTTGTGTTGTCCAACCCTTGGTGGTAATATATAGCTTCTGGCGTTTTGAATCTATTGTCACAGTTGTGCTCTATTTGATAAAGATACACTATTCAAAACTTGCCTTAGGGAGTGTTTGGAAGAAAATGATTTTAAAATTGGTTTTGTGATATATGAAGTAAGTATGTGAGATGAGTTTTGTTTTGATTAGTGTGCAAATATTTTTTGAAAGTGCTTTTTGTAATTACCAAACACATTTTTAGTTTCAGACAGCCCTAGTATTTAATCAAAGTTGTGTTAGGGTGTGTTTGGATTAGCGGTGGAAAAGTATTTCAATCTGACTTTTACAGAAATCAGATTGAGTAAAAGTCAAATAGGGTAATGTGATTTTTGTTTAGATTGAGTTTTAGAAAAAAACCAGTTTGAGAAGCTGAAACTTATTTGGATGATAAATGTAAAAGTAAGTTTGGATGTAAAATGACTTAAAAGGACATGAATTCTATTAAATAGCACATATCTAATATTAGATATATATATATATATATATATATAAAATGTGACTATTTTTTAAGAAGTTAGGAAAATAAAAATTATTAAAAGTAAAGAAATTTAATTTATTATTAGAAAGAAATTATATATATAATGTGACTATTTTAAATAAAGTAATAAAAATTAAATTATTAAAAATAAGGAAATTTAATTTATTGTTATAAAGAAATTATATATATAATGTGACCATTTTAAAAGAAGTATTGAAAATAAAATTATTTAAAATAAAAAAATTTAAGTTATTATTAGAAGGAAATTGAAAAATAATAAAATACTTAATTAAATATATGTAATGGATAAATATATAAATTAGAGGTCATACATACGTAGCATTTTTAAACTAAATACATCAAATAACTAATTGGATGCCATGCTCAATACAATTTGGTCTCTGATTGTGTGACGCACATGATTCATTTGTCTTGATCTAGGTAAATTTGAAGAGGATGTCTCACTAGCTTCATCATCATTGTTTTCGTCAATTGTACTTTTAGATTGAGCTTGTATGAAATTTCTATCAGTTTCAGAATTTCTTTGGAGGAAATTACGTATAGCCATTGTAGCACAAACTACTTGGACTGGAGTTTTATACTTGTAACTTGGCATCTTCTCTAAGATGCGAAACTTATTCTTCCACACCCCAAAAGTCCTTTATATACTGCACCTCAAACTTGAATGGTAATAATTGAAGACTTCGTTATAATTTTCAAATCCCGGTTGTCGCCTGAAGTCTGGAAGGTGATAGTGCTCATATTTGTATGAACCAAGATATCCTAGTGGAGTTGGATAGCCAGCGTTGACCAAATAATACTTCCCTAATAAATCATGAAATTATGTTGACATTGTGAAATTAATGAAAATATAAAATGAATTCGATATAATTAAAATTGAAACTAATGAAAATATACCTGGAGGTGGATGAGGGAAATCCAAGGCTGGAGTTGAGACAGCAGTGTTAAACACACGAGCATCATGTGCAGTACCTTCCCATCCCGCCAACACAAAAGTGAAGCACATGTCCTAGTCACATACAACCATGACATTCTGTGTCAGATATCCCTTTCTCCTGATATATTTGTCTTGCTTTGAAAGACTCACCACACATCGTACATGAGTGCCATCAATTGCTCCTATTGCATCATTGAAATATGGCGAATATCATTTATCGTTTTTTATTTTTGGTGAGTTACAGAAAACGTAGGATCGAGTGGTTTGATATATTCCCTAGATAGACTAAGGCAAGCCTGTAATACTTTATGAAAATGCCTGTTTACAGTTTCTCCTGAATGTTGAAATCTTTCTTGAATCATCCTATTACATTGTCCATGACCAACCGTGTTCAAAAACATACCAACAATTTCTTCCACTCCCAGATACTTAGAATTTTGTAAACCATGTTCGACTAGTTTAAAGCATAATCACATGAACATTTCTTTTTCCATTCAAAACATGTCATAACACCAAACTTCATGATCTCGCAAAATTTCTTGCACCTATAAATTACTTGTTTGCTGACTAGTTCTTCGTGGCTCTTTGCACACATAAAGCATCACATATTGACTCACCAATTTAGCTACCTCTTCATACTGTGTTATCTCTTCATCTAAAAAGGAAATCAATTGAGATTGTTCATCTTCCTCTGACTCCTCTTCAGACTGTTCATCTTCCTCCATCCACTCAAACGTAAATTGATTGTTCCAATTTGCCATAGGTAGGTAATGTCACCTGTGAGTGTGGTTAAATTCAACTGTAAGAATTTTTTTAAGCGACAAATAAATATTTTTAGTTATGTGCAAATAAATATTTCTTTTGCTGTTAAACATGCAAACACATAAAAATTAGTCTAAAAATATTCATAAGCTGCAATTACCACTATAAATAACACATTTAACTTAGAAATATTCAAAA
Source organism: Neltuma alba (assembly GCF_004799145.2). Taxonomy (NCBI): domain Eukaryota; kingdom Viridiplantae; phylum Streptophyta; class Magnoliopsida; order Fabales; family Fabaceae; genus Neltuma; species Neltuma alba. The sequence goes on from NW_021633946.1 coordinate 54,541, forward strand.
CATTCATAATTAGTCAACAAGTTACATAATTTCATAGTTCCACAAACATTAACTTAAAAACATATAATAACAACTCTGGTCCGAGTTAGACAAAATAAAGTCATAACATGCATCCTAAAATATAGTTCAAGCAGGCGGGAGTTTCAACCATGATGGTGGATTGTATGCCATATCCTATAGCCATGCAACCAAGTATTCCAACTGTCCTTTTAGTGAAACAACCATTTCCTGAACACTCTTGTGCAACAAAAGTCTTAAGTACTAGTTTCGGAAATTACAGTTACTTGTAATTTCCTCAAGGCAGAGCACTTCGGTCGTAACCTCAGAAATTGATACCTCTTTTATTTTGTTTAGAACCGCTGTTCTATCCTTAGATGCAGTAGCTATTTCACTAACTAAATTTGCTATTTGTCTTGAGGCTGGAATTTTTTTCTTTTTTTGCCTGCTAGACCCTTCGCCTCTCTTCCTCTTCCTATGGCTTCTTGAACCACTAGGTGCAGTATTTGCTATTAAGTTTACGCCTACCATCTCATCTGTAACTCCTACACTAGCACCTCCAAGATCTTCTTCGCTATCCCCCGATCCTTCAAGGAGATCTATACCAACTCTATACACATTCTCTTCGTCATCCTCTTGTGTCTGAGGTTGGGTTAAAGACTGTGCCAACATATCCTCTCTAGATGCTATCACACCCTTGAATATCGTGTTTAATCCATGAGCAAACTTTAACCCTTGGTACCTAAACTTTTCATACTGGGGATTCTCCTGCAAGAATACAATCAACAAAAATAAAAAGCCTATAACAAGTAATAACACAGTTCATAACTCAAGATTAACAATTATATACCTGTTTTTTCTTCTCCCACAACTCATTTGTTGCCACCACTGTATTGTTTATAGGGTCTCAACCTACACAAGTCTCTTTGGTTAAATCAACCCATGTCCTCCAATCCTTCCTCAAGCTATCGAGCCTATTTTTCAATTGCTTCCTCTCATATGATTTTCCTGTTTTTGCATTGAATGCAGAGTGAATGTTGTTCTACCCAGGCTTTGAAAATGATGTTCCTTGACGATTTTTCTGGTAGATTTGCTCCATGCATTCTTTAAGTAACACCTTTGTGGTGCTTGTATCCCATGTTGCCTTACCTTTTTCTTTGTTCATAATTCTATTAAAAAATGTCAATCAAGAATGCAAAAGGGAGTTACAGTGAACCAAAGCACTTTTCTTCCAACAATGCAGAAATATTATGTTTCTTTTGTAAATAAATATGAGAGGAAATATCTAATATATATAATATTTATAAATTATAATCTCACAATCATATATATTTAGGTTTGTAAAACATACTTATCAACAATAAGCATCATTGATGAATATATACGCCACTTTTTAGAAACACCGATCTTCAGATTTTCAAACTAAAAAACGCATACTTTTCGGAGCTTGTGGCAAATAATTAACAGGAAAGGGGTAGTCAGTTCACCAGAACAACAAATCATAAATAGAAACACAGAACTACAAATAAATAGAAACACAGATCTTCAAATTTTCAAACTAAAATGTGCCAACGAGTTTGAGCATATCGCAAATAACTAACAGGAAAGATAGACTAAACACACAGAGCCAAAAAACCACATTCATCGATACTACCAAGTCAGTTCTTCATACTACACTGCTACCAAGTTCGACAGCCAGGCCATATTAATCGAAAGAACATTAGATCAAAGAGCAAGAACATCATATCAACACTCCTAAATCAATAACAGCTATGGGTCCAACGGTAGCCAAGAACAAGAATCGAAGACAAGCAGATTTAGGACCAAAAACATGTATCTCTTACTAGGTGAACAAACAACACTCTAACCAGTGTGGATCAGAAGCAGATGCGATCCGGCGACGGTGAAAACGGATGGTGACACTTGCAACTGAATAGAGGAAGAAGATGAATGACAATGATATTTGAAGGATCTGAACGAACGACCACAGTCCAGCCAGTCCCACACAACAACCAGAACTGATGAGACGGTGGAACACGGCGGAGACGGCGACGACAACGAATGGTGACGCTAGAAGAACTGAACGAACAGAGGAAAGAACTTATGAGACAGTGGAAGAACTGAATGAACGACCACAGTCCACCAACTCCCACATAAGAACCCAAATTGTTGAGACGGTGGAACACAACGGAGACACGACAGTAGACGGCGGGGGCATGGCGGGGATATGGCAGTAGACGTCGTGAGGAGTTTAGCTTCAGAGCGTCTTTCAAAATGAGTGCGTGTGTGTCTTTTTTTTTTCTTTGAGCTGAAGTGAGAGAAAAAGCATGTAGGAGGGTCAGTTAGGTAAAATAATTAACACCATAATAAAATACTCCAATGGTTTTCTCAACGTAGCTGCGCATTCGGAAAAAAGCACCCAAAATAAGCTTCTCCCAGAAGCCCATTTGTGCCTCACAAGTTAGATAGCACCATCACAGATCCAAACATGTAAAACCACAGTCACATTAAAAGCCAAATTGGGACGCACGTTTGGGGGCCCAAACATAGTCCCAAACAGACCCTTAATATTGTTGGCGGCAGCAACTAATTTTTTCCACCATCAAAATAATCAAGTGTGTGACTAAATGCCTTTGTATATTTAAAAAAATTCAGCATTTAAAAAATTCCAATCAATTGGAGTTCCCATCATTTAATTTGATTCATTTGTTTTTCAAGATGGTATTTGCAAACCTGGAATCTCACCCAAACTGCAATTCTGTGTCAATGGACATCCCCGGAAGGATTCATTGCCTTTGTAAGAGAGGTTCAAAGGTTCAAGAAAATACAAACCTGCAAACTCTGTTAGCATGTCCCCTCTAAAAGAGTTCACGGTTAGCATCACTTTTGGAAACCTGGGAAAATAGATGCTAAGGGAAAGGTACTTTTTTGTTTGGCAGAACTTTGACCTGCTATTTTGAAAAAGAAAATAGAGAGTAAGGTAGCTATATAGCTGTGATAGTTAAAGTCTATCAGTTCTAAATTGTGAAATTCACTTTTTGAGTCTTCAAATCCTTCCTTTGCTTCAGAGAGGGGGAATAGGAAATCTATTGGAAGAATGGTAAGGTTTTGGAGAGCCCTGACCTATCGAAAGTGTAGAGTTATTGTGTTATGTGTCTGTATTTTTTTTCCCCTGTATTCTGCAATGAACTTATTGTCATTCTTATGTCTACATTTTGCTATCTATCTCTAGTTGTAATATTGTTGACATATTTGTTTAAAGCAGGGTCCTAACATTTTGGTATTAGACCAACCCAATCCTAGGGGCAGAGTAGAGAAGAACGGGGGAAAGTGTTCATCTGGATGTGCATGAGTTAGGCCAAGGGATGAGAGATGGAGCATTGAGGGGTGGGCAAGAGATATGAGTATTGTTAGGGAGATGATTCTAAGAATGGATGCAATATTAGAGCAGCTGGAGAAACATGCAGCCAATCTCACACTAAAACCAGAACCTAATCAGATGTATATGGCACCGCAATAATAAATTGTTGAAGTACTCCATCCGCCCTAAATATAATATCCATTTTATAGTGTAATTTCCACTATAAAATGTGTCTTATATTTAGAATCAAAAAAGTATTTCAAGTGTCGACCCCAGATAAAGGCATAGATTTTGTCATTCCCATTACATGTAGAGAAAAAGGGAGAAATATTTGATTCATAAATCAAATTAATGAGAAGAGTGCAAATAAGAAAATAACTATATGAATTTAACAAGAGAAATATCCAATCACCGAAGCATAATAGGATTCGGATTCATCCTACTAGCTGCTAGTCACTTCTCTTTGCATTAACTATGAGCCTATTATAATAATAATAATAATAATTGTTAAGCAATGAAAAATAAAGATGATCAAATTCTCATTAATAATAAAAAAAGTGAAACCATAGACCCATCAAAGGTGAACGACAAACTCCACTTGGGGCTTAAGAAAGGACCTATATTAGATGAGAATTTTACTATCCCACACATATAACTCAGGCAAAGACCCTACATATACACAATTTGGTCGTCAACTAATACAAAATCTTAATTAATATGATTTTTTTATAATTAATCAATATGATATTGACTAAGCTTATTATCTCTAAGAGCAATTACTCCTAAAGTGTCCTAATTATCCGCTCTCATGTTACGCTCGTCATTCTTGGCGCATTTGAGGTGTATTTGCTCTTCCGTCCATGGCGTGGCGTTTCCGCCCGTCCCGTCTCCCTCTTTTCCGTGCCGTCTCCTTCTTTATCCGTTGTTGAACATGTCTCTCATCAGTTTTCCTTTCCTTCTGCACAATATACCTGAGAATTCCACAGAAGATTAGAGGAGGTGAAAGCACACTGAATTCCCCTCAACACATAACTAAAATATTACCCCTAATCCTAATTATAAGAGTTAGTTGACTAATTTGAGGAGATTAAGGAAAGAAGTTAAGTTAGTTATTTGTAACAAATATGTGTTGTCTTTCCTAAAATATCCTTACTAATCAAGTGTCTTAGTTAGAACTACCATTATTAGAGGATTATTTTGGAAAAAAATGCATAAATATGAGAGACAAAGTGAATTGAGGTTTTATATTTAAGACCAAATAAAAATCAAATAAGGTCTTATATTAATAATAAGAGGTAGTATATGGAATTTAAGCTCCAATATAAATACTTTATAAGGTATAATTCGGCTTTATCAGCTAAGGGTAGATATGAAAAGGTCATTGAAAATGTATTCACAAATTTGCTTAAAATTTTTTACAAAGACTATAATAGAGATTGACAACTATCACTTCCGGGTTTACAAATCAATTTCAGGTGAAAAGTAGAAAATTCACAGGTGAACCAAAAGACCCCCCCTTTTTTTTAAATTATAGTATTTTAACTAAATTCCAAAAGGCTAGTAGGAAAATTCTTCAATAATTGGATAATACCTGCTGAGATTTTAAATGCATTCTCTCATTTGTGGATGGAAAATTTAAAAGACAAATTACCTTGGTGGTTCTTGTGAGAAGGGCTTTGGACGCATAAAATCTCGAATTCGATTCCATGTAAATGCAGAAAATGCTTTTGACAGAGTTCCTCTCAATTGAGTCCAATAATACTCGATTCTGAAAAGTCATATAAAAATACGGATTAATAAGATGATGATAATTATAGAGTTATTATTAGTCTCATGAAGGTTGAAGAACGCAGACGTAAAATCATATCTATAGACGTTATAAACAAGTTAGATTTTCAATAGGTGTATATTCATTGTTTTTTTTTTTTAGGGAAAGGAAAAATATTTACCAATAATTCACTTATAATTTGTAGAGGAGAGCTTGCGTATGTGGGGGGAAAAAGCAGAGAGCTTACTTGTACATTTAAATATATATATATAAAGCGAAATTACAATGAGGTTCCAAGAAAAAAAATACAAAACAAGCTTTAAAGGTTATTATCTTCTATTCTGAAACTTATCATTAAAGGTTGCTCAACTTGTTATTGAGATTTTTTAGTAATTATTTTTTTTAAGACTTGATTGTAATTCCACTAAGATATATCTGTTTTTGTTCTATGTGCTCACCTTGTCGGAGTTGCGCTCATTGTGAATTTTTCACGCATCCTGCGGAACACTTCGCCTGGAATTGATCTAATTCCTGCAGAGGTGTCACCAAAGACTGAGAATTCTTGACATGTTCACCTCCCTTTTTACTACAAGGGAAAAAAATATGGGAGAATGAGACTAACCCCTCATTTGGATTGAGAATAAATGAGGAAAGAAAAGAACTAGGAAGAAAAATAAGAAAAGAAGTGAGTTTTTCCTCATTTAGACATGAGAGAAAAAGCATGAGAAAAGAAAAGTTTGAGAAAAATGGGTGAGACTCACTCCAATTTTCTTTCTACATAAAGAGAGAAAATATGAAAAAAAAAACTCATTTTCCTTTCATGCCATCTATCTTTTATTTTTTATATATATATTTTCAAATTTATTAATAATATTATATAATATCTAATTTATTTATTTTTTTTATTATATCTGATTTGAAAATATTATCCCCTTTTAATTTGTTTCTTACCTCAAAAAATAACATTTTTATCTAAATTATCTGATTTTAAAATACAATAACATCAAACTATAACCTTATCAAATAATTTGATTTTAAATTATATTTTTACTAAAGTGATTTTAAATTATTTGATCATGCTGATATCCATATGATTTTTCAATTGCAGTATTTAATTTTGATATTAAACAGGATATTTTTTATATGAAAAAATATTTTAGTCATTTAGATATTTACTCTTTTTTTTTTTTCCTATTTCCTCTCATTCAACCCAAAAAAATGATGAAAATATTTTTTTTTTGTTTCTTTCCTTTCTATTTTCTCTCTTCCTATATTTTTCTTCCCGCTTAATTCTTTCCATGCAAGATAATCAAAGGTGGAAATTTTAAGCACCATGTATGTGTTTCATATGGAAACGGAAAACTTAGGAGAAAAATTCTCTATTAAAAACTTTATAGGTGAAAATGATCTAATAAATTTTTTTACACAAAAATGCTAATACTCTATGAATTTCATACACCTGAGGTATCCATACTTTAATTTGGATCTTTCTAATAAAGTTTTTAAGGAAATTTTTTTTCCCAATTTTCCCTATCTAAGTCATAATTTCAATTTCAGCCAAGTAAAAGACTATAGGCGTGGGAAAACAAAAAAAGAATGCTCTAAATCAATATCGCTATATCTAAACTAGTAGTAGAAAGTAATAATAACTCCACAAGAATTAGATAACTAATTTATAAATATTAAAAAAATTAATTAAATTAATTATTTATAATAAATATTATATTTTTTAATATTAATCATGTGCATTTAAACTTTTTGATAGTGACTTCTTACCATTGCTGCTACTCAAGCGCCTCATCGTTTTAATCTTATGAAGTTCCCAAGCTAATCTGACTTGGAGAACGATCTGAAACACAGTTTATATTATAAAAAACCTAAGTTAGATTTAAAAAAACATATTAGATATAACTAAAGTCCTATTTCCCGCCGGGGGGAGACTTGTTTTCTAGTAGTCATTATGAAAAAAAAAACTATAATTTTTTCTATTTAAAGAATTTAATATACATTAAATTATTAATATTATTATTCAACAAAAAGGTTTTTTTACCCTTAATAAAAAAGGCAATTTGATATTGAACAAGGAAAAGAACCAAGTTTCAAGAGTCCTCACTCTCGCTGATTTTTTTTTTTTTTTCATTTTGGCCACAATCCAAGAATTCAAGTCCGATTGATTAAAACATAAAGAGTTAAAAGTCCAAATTGGTCATCACAAGTTTTCACTCAAAGCTACTCAATAGCATGAAAGTTTAAAATAATAATCATATTGCTCTCTCTCATTTAAAAATTCTAAATTTAAATGCTACTATTTTAACAGTAAACATTAATTATGATTTTAAATTTTTTGTTCACAGAACAAAAAATTTGGGTGTGTAGTATTCAGTAAAAACTTTCAAGATAAATTTACAGTTTAATCCAAACATGGATGAAAATCATCACCTTACAGGAAGAATGGGCGGGCGAGGCAGTGAGGCCCGTAGTAAGATTTGATGAATGCCCATTTTGGCTGAGTGACGTGAGCATCTGTTTGGTCTCTTTTGCGATCAGCAATGTCTGCTTTTGATCCCTTCCCATGTGAGGTTGCATGAGGATAATGAACTTGACGATTTTGTTCTCCAGCTCCACCAGCTTCTCTCGCTGACGCGACTGTTTGAAAAAATCCCATCTTGGTATTTTAGAGCACTTGGAAACAAGCTTCGTTCCATCTTCAAGCAATCTCTTCAACATTATGGTTTCCCTTGCATAATCTGTCCTGTTTAATCGCCTGTTTAGGTCTTCAATCTCCTTGACCACAGGATGTAATAGATCCAGGGTTTCTTCGAGTTCTTCCAATTTGGGTCTGAACGTCGCAATAATCTTCACTCTCCATATTTCACCTAGAAGTTGATCGAACAATAGTCCCAGAACAGCACCCCCAGCCATCTCCAACGGCATTTTTTTCACTGATTTAACCTATGTATCAGCGAATAAACTATCTCTAAGAAACTAAAGTTTCTCCCACTGATCGATTTAGGATCCCACCTTCTCTCTGTTTCTCTTTTATAGAAGTGGCCCGTGCTTGGATGTGGGAGAACAAGTCAAGACGGGTGAACTTGTTCCTTCCGCCCGGATCATCCCTTGTCCGTTTTTGTTTCGTTTGATAAGCGCGTGGGCCTCTTTTTTAATGGCCAATTATCAAATGATATTTACGGATGCCTGACTGCTAACCCCAAGAATTAGGGCTGGTCAGTCAACAGAACTGGGGAACCAGTGTCACCCAGCATGGAAAAACGGCCTGGTCGCCACTTGTGAGAAGGAATGTTCAACTGTGTCCCATATACACGTCTTGACATCCCTTTCCTATCTCAATCCCATCCTGAAAGTTTTTTGGAGGGGATGAAATTGTTTTGGAACGGGACGGGATGCGGGACGAGGATATCCTGTCCCATTCCGTCTCAATATATTATTTTTATTTTTAGTTGTTATAAATTTATTTTATTTGCCATTATAATAGTATTTTGGTTATAGTATTTATCAATTGTTATTTTTTATTTGCTTATAAGTTGTTTTTGCACGAGTTACATGATATTCTTTGTAATGAATATTTTATGTTTATTTATTTTTTGTCTTTCAAGATTACAAAAAACATTTTTCTTTGCCATTGTTTCTTCATTTTTATATTTTCTTCGTATAGTTTCTATCATAAGTTCTTACACTTTATGTATAATTAGTTTTCAAATTAAAAAGATTTAAAAAAAACTCCAAAAAAAGAGATTGGACGTCCTTGTTCCATCCCAGTTATGTCCCGTCCCAATTGGAACGGGACGGAACAAGGGACTGAAAAACTGTCCTATCCCAATTATCAGGACGGGACTAGGATGGGGTTGTTCTTGTCTCGTCCTGTCTCATAAACACCCCTACTTGTGAGACACTATTTTTCCCTAAATAATGAATTTTTTTTTGTTTTTCTCTTTTTTCTCCAGGCGGATGGATAATACCCGGAATAGTTATTTATGATACTATGCAATTTGTGCAACCAGATGTACAGACCGTAGTACCGAGTAAATATAAGAGAAGATGGTAAAACAATACCTATTGAATTTTATAATAATAAATATGTGATTTTGACATGTCAAAACTATTAAAAAATAGTTAGTATGACATATTTAGCATTTTAAATTCAAAATGTATATTTTTGTCATTCTTCCTAAATTCAAGGGTGTTTGGATTAATTTATTTGAAGTGATTTTATGCTGTACGAGACAAATATGTAAGGAAAAATTTGTTGTATAAAATGCAAGATTTTTTTCAAAAATTATGCCTTGGTTTCCTTCTTGGCCAAATGGCCTAGGATAATTCATTTATTACTTTTCAATTTCTTCTTCTTCTCCTCGTTTTTATGTTCACCAAAGATATACGTTGGCAGGATGATGTTAGGTTGTGTTTGGTAGGAAGTATTGAAAATGAGAAATTAGGATTGTAACTGTAATTAGGAAAATATATTAAAAGAGTATTTAATATAAAAAATTGCTTGGGTTAGCCAATATATGTAGGATTGGAGAATACCATGGAGGAAGTGATATTCCCCAATTTCATCTCTATGGGTTTGCCTAATCCCATATAATAAATAATTACTCATGCTAAATACTATTTTAATGATTTTATTTAATTGCAATCTCAATCTTAATCCTTTATTTTCAATGCTTCATACTAAATGGGACCTCAAGTAATTTTTGGACATTGAGATAAATTATTGGAGGTATCTAAATCCTTTTCTAGCAATTTTGAACAAAAAGCCATCCTCACTCCTAATGTCTTTTATTCCTTTGTTTTTTTTTTCCCCGGTAAACACATGTATTCTCCTATAGTGCTATTAAAAAGTAATCAGTAATCTTATTTGAGATACAGTCGGGTATTAAATATAAGCACATTTTTTAGTAAAAATTTGAACATCCATTCATCACGTTATGAAGATTAACCCTTTCTGCTAGATCTAACCTTATTGATAATTGTCTTTTATCTCTATTGCCTAGTTCAAACCTCTTCTTACCCCACTCCAATCGCCAAGCCCACCACTTCCCATCGAACCCTCTTCTAAGGCGCTGAACCCCTTATATAGTGAGAGTTAGGAGTCCACGTACCTTGTAAGCTTGGAATCAAAAGCGTGCTGGCGTGGCTTTTAAGTGTGACAACAATAAAATATTGTGTGTTGTGTTTTTTATTTGTTAGAGTAAATTTGAAAACATGTATTTTCACGTCTATACTTCCTGATCAGATAGAATTTCAATCTTTTTTACATTCATTGTCAATTTATGCCAACATATGCATTTTGTTAACAATTGGATTTTTGCACCGTTTTTCAATGTTGATGGGTGAAATTGCACTATAATATAGTTCTTACAATGCATGTAAACTCCTCACATATTACTTTATAGGTATTTTTGTCCTTAACCCATTTAATCATACTACTGTATGTGAGACTTATCACTATTAAAATGAACATGTGGTTTCTGATATGGATTGAGAATTTTTTATACTCTTCTAGTCCTTAACATAGGATCTAATTGTTAAATTAATTTTGGTTCTAAATATAACACCTATTTCTCATATTTATTAATTTTTTCTAAATAACTCCTATGGATATTCTCTCAATCATAATCAAGTAAGTGAGGGAGGAAGAATATTAATAAAAATTATTATGGTATTTAAGGAAAAACATGTTATATTTCTTATAAGGGATAATTAATATATAAGTCCTTATAGTTTCAACTGGTTTTTAATCAGGTCCCTATAATTTTTTTTCTTTTTATGAAGTCCTTATACTTTCATATATTTTAATCAAGTCCTTATAATTTTTTTTCTTTTTATCAGGTCCTTATTGTTTTACTTTGTTTTTAATTAGGTCCTTGTAGTTTTTATTCTTTATTTTACAAATAATAACATTTAAAAAATATATAAATTATTGTAACAATCTTATGTTAGTATTCTTTTAAATTTTTAGTTAAACAAATACATTATTTATTTTCAATTCGAATTTTTATAATTATAAAATTCAAATTATAATAATAAATTTTTCTAAAATTAAAATATGATTATAAATAATTTATATTTAAGTATAATTATTATTCTGATTATTTATTAATTACTAAATGATTATATTAATTATTTTGTCCAACTATATAATTATTAATTTAAAAATGAAATTAATTTTAAAGAATAAAGTTAATAAATAATTTTTCAAAAACTACAAAGCACCTAATTAAAAAATAAGTGAAACTATAAGGACCTGATAAAAAGAAAAAAAAATAGAAGGATTTAATTAAAAACACACGAAAGTAAAAGGATCTGATAAAAAGAAAATTTTTTATAAGGATCTAATTAAAAATCAGATGAAACTATAAGGACCTGGAGATTAATTATCTCTTCTTATAATTAATTAACTTACCTAATTTTCTTAACCTAATTAAATTAGTTAAATAAATCTTATATTAAATATGGGAGGAATAATATTTTTGAAGTTTTATGAGCAAAATTGTGCTATAGCACTACCTCCGGTCCTCGCTATAATAAAGTTCTCACGATGCATGTAACTCCTCACATATTACTTTATAGGTATTTTTGCCTTAAACTCATTTAATTATGTTACTGTATGTGAGACTCACCACTGTTAAAATGAACACGTGGTCTCTGATATGGATTGGGGATGTTTTATAATATTTTTGAAGTTTTATGGGCAAAACTGTATCATAGCACTGCATTCCGACTCTTAATGTGAAAATTAGTTGATTAATTTGAGTATATTTAAAAATTAATTAAGTTAATTATTTTAATAACTAGGTGTTATCTTTCCTAGCATACCCTTAATAATCATGTGTATTAACTAAAACTATCATTTGATAAAATTTTTAATGTATGCAACTATTATAAGAACTATCTTAAAAAAATAGATAAATATGAGAGACAAAGTGGATTAAGATTTTATACTTAAAAATAAATTAAATGTTAAACTATCTTTTATATTAAAGACTGGATGTAGTATAATTTATCATTTGTATTTCCCTTACAAAATATTTTATAAGTATTTTCGTCTCTTAGATCCAAAACAAAAAATGTCTAGTCATAATTCCCTTGCCATAAATGTATCCTTTGATATAGTTTTTTTTTATCATTATTTTGATATTATTAACAATTTTATGTAAAGTCCTCTTTTTTTGTATCATTATTGTATTATATCTTTTAACTCATTAATTTTTTTTCAAGAAAAATCTTTTATTTCTTGGGTTACAGGTTTTTTTTAAAAATTTTATTACTATTTAGTATTTATTCTTGATATGAATACCTTTTATTTCATGTAAAATATATTTTAATTTATCTATAACATGTTTGACTATAGTCCAACAAGCAAACCACGAGTAGATAGTCTAATCAATATATTTTTCACTTCTCTTTCATGACATGAGAATTTCAGTATTGGAACAAGATCATCATTTTGTGTATTCCTAACCTAAAATTGCTAGAGCATGAGCTGCCAACCTATCCATATACATTGACAAAGTTTAATCCTATTGAGGCAAACAATAAACATCGCTATATCAACCAGTTAGAATATTATTGACAAATGATCAATGTGAATTTAATATTAAATGACATTGAAATGATCTTTGATGTTCAAACATGTAAAAATCCTCAGATAAAAAAAAAAACATGTAAAAACCCAGTCTCTTAGGAGAAGCTTTACCAAACTTACAACACAAAATGGCTACAAATAAGTGAAAGAATAATGAAGGATTCCACGTCTAGAAAGTGTGATTCACAGTGTCAAAACCAAACCTCAGTGGTATTGGGATTACAAAGGAGAATCTTTTTTTTATTTTGAAAATTTATGATTTAATTCATGTGCATCATTAAAAATATTCTTAGCATATCTTAAAAAGTTATGAAACATTTAATTATTATAAAAATCAATTATTTAAAACTAACAATTATAAGAGAATTGAGTGTTTAGATTAGTTTTTTAAAAATACTTTTACAATACATGAAGTAAGTACATCAGAGATGTTTTGTCTTGGTTTGTATGATAATATTTTTTTTAAATGATTCTAAAGGTTGCCAAACTCTCATAAAGCTTTGTTTTATAAATTTTGAATTAATATTAGTTTTAGTCACTGAAATTAGATACTACCTCCGGTTCTTAATATAAGACCTTGTTTGACTTTTATTTTGGTCATAAATATAAAACTCCAATCCACTTTGTCTCTCGTATTTATGTATTTTTTTTCAAGATAGTCTTTCTAATAATAATAGTTCTAACCAATACACTTGATTAGTAAGGACATTTTAGGAAAGACAACACCTATTTATTACAAATAACTAACTTAACTTTTTTCTTTAATTTTCTCAAATTAATCAACTAACTCTTATAAATAGAACCGGAGATACTATTATTTTTGTTTGAGTTCCTGAATTTTTTTTTGTTTTAGCCCCTAAAATTTTAAATACTCCTCCGGTCCTAAACATAATACTCTTATATTCACAATATAAAAGTCTTATATTTAGGACATGAGGAGTACGGACTCCTGTCCCAATTTTAGTTCCTGAAGGTAGTAAATAGTTTCAGTTTCTAAAATTTGATTTTATTTTAGTAAAGCTGTTTTAAATTCAGGATAAGGTGCGGTACTGGAATTAATTGAAACTCGAAGGAGAAGTCCAGAGGAAAACTTGGAAGGTAGGTTCGCTGATTTCCAATTGTCTATGTAGGGACACGGTAAGAGGAAGATCAGCTGTCTGGTCGCGAGAACTATGAAGAGCAGAAGGGGCGAAGTAGGGAAGCCGATGATGCTGTTGTTATGCGGCACCCTGGTATACTATCACTGTGCCTGCCGGAATTCTATCCTCGTTTCTTTGGTCTCCGATGTCTTCATCGTTCTCCTCTGCTCCCTCGCCATTCTCGGCCTTCTCTTCCGTCAAATGAACATATCGTAATCACCCAAGTTTGTTCTTTTTCCTTCATCTTTCTCGTTGTCGCTTAATTTTTTAAATAAGACCATCCAATTAGGGTTTTTTTTTTCCTTCCTTTTCTTTTCTTGTTCAGTCTGCTTTTCTGTATATAACGATATTTCGGACACAATTTAGTCTTAGTTCTTAGTTGCCTTAAACATGGATGACGGCATTTCCTATTTCTCAATGCTAATTGCTAGCATAATCAGTTAGAACAAAATTATTTGGTCCTTTTGATTTTTGAGTTTTTAAAATTTTGAATGATCGCCCTGGTTGGCGGCTTGGACATCTGATATGATTTCATAAGAAGTGTATTTTTAGTATTGTCTCTGTCGTGCTTATGTCTCTAGTCTTCTTTTTCATCAGATCCACGCTTAGATGCAGAAGGAAGATGTGTGTTCTTCATTTGCAAATGGCCTTCATATTTTCAACTTATCTAATACACCCTGTCCCCTTCTGAAAAACTGTTTTAGGGTTCCAGTCGATCCACTTGAATGGCAAGTAACTCAGGACACTGCTAATAGCATTGTTGCGTGGTTCGTTAATGCCATAGGTGCAGCCGAGTCTGTATTAAGAGTTGCAGCAACAGGGCATGACAAGAGACTGTTTCTGAAGGGTATTGTTTAGTTTATGCAACTTAAATCTATTTTCACTTAGTAAAAAACATCAATTCAATCTCCAGAAATTGTGGTTTTTCCTTTTTGTTTTATGTCTCCTGAGTCTTTATTTAATGTTTATATAAGAGAAACACATGAGCATGACCTATTTGAATTCAAGTTTTGCTAAGGCGTGAAACTATGGGTGTTGAATGCATCTGATGGAATGTCATTAGTTTTGCAATTTATGCATCTTCTGCTTATCTTGACTGCATTTTAATATGTTTTCCATTCATTCGCAATCTGTTAACATTCTCTGCCAACATTTAAGGTTGTTTGATCATTGAATAAGAATTCATTCATCCTACCATTCTCTCAAAGTATTGGACTATTTGTGTGCTTAGATTCCAGAAAGCACTGGTTGATTTTTGACAGTTATAATCCCATAGTAGTTGTCGTACATTTGATTTTGCTTTTGATGAAGAGGCATGTAAAAGAACTAATGGTTTATGTACATCTTATTTCAGGTGATTTTTTGCCTTTATGTATTGTCTGCTTTAGGAAGATTGGCTCTGGGTGCAACAGTTGCCTATGCTGGTATGTCACCTTAATATCCACTTTTCTTGTTCCTTCTTTTGAGCTACCACAGTAATTAATTTTTTCTTTTGACCTTTTTCTCCTGAAATAGTGTAATGATTTTGAGTTCTAGATTTTCTCTGCTTTTCTAGTCCCCAGATGTTTGGCTTCAACCTTGGCAATGCTGTTGTACAGTTGCAAATTGTGGGATGTATCTTTTTTGATGCAGAGATGAAAACTAGAGCCAATCATGAATAATTATATGTCAAAAGAGCCAATTAACTAGAGCTATAACACATTGATATACTGTTAATTTTGAATTCCACATCAATGGAGTGTCAGAAAAATGCCTGGAACCTTTGAGGGAGGAAGATCTTTGTTCTAGTTCTATATTTTTGGCTCATTTTATTATTTCCACCGATGGTAAATCTTTTCCGCAGAAATTGCAGATTTGAATTTATGGTTTAGCTGAGATTTATGTCCTTGATTGGTGCAGGATTATGCTTGTTTTGTCTTTATATGTTTATGGAGTGCTCTCATTCGCTTGGCTCGTGTGTGGCCTGGTTCTTGGGAAAAAGAAATGACAACGGGGAAGAGCAAGACACAATGTAGCATATTTTAGGTTTGCGCTTGACCTGTAGTGCAAGATTTTGTGTGTACATTGAAAGTTAGCTAATCACCAATCAAATAACCTATTGTGAATGATTTACTTTGTAAATTATAATGATCAGAGGGGATGGTTATGCTGTTAAGTAAACTGTTGAAAAAAAGCCTGAGCAGGCCGCTTGACATCAATGGCAATCCTTTTGACATGGAAATAGAAACAGATGAGTTAATTGTAAATATTTGTTATTCTGGTTAATACTATGCTTGGTTCTATTCTCAGCCACAATCCCCATATCTATGCCCTCCTCAGGTCGGTTTTAAGCTCAGTGCAGAACGAGGCACTTGATTGTGACACGACTTGGAGGTTACACGGCTGCTAAAATTGAATCAGTGGGGATTTTAATTAAATCCTGTTCCGTTAGAAAAAACCTGGATTGTTAATTACAGAGCATCATGTTTGCTGAAATTAGGTCCAAATATAACAAATGCACATGATGACTTTGCATTCAGGTTTCGAGAAAGGGATTTACCTATCTTAAAATTCATTGACAAATAAAGAGTAAGCAATGACAAGTTTTAAAGAAAAGAATGACAATAGATTCAGGTTAATCATTTATTATTGAGATTTTTTTGTAATTAAATTTCTTTCTAATTTTTCCTACAATATGTGGAATTAAACATACTCGAGTTATTTAGAATTCAAGAGTAATCATGTTATTGTACTGTTTACATTAGTTTTAAGTACTTTATCTTGTTTAGAAACTACACATGAACACTTTTCCCCTACCTCAATTTTGCTTAGAGTGGATTCGTTGTAGTTTAATGATAAAAGGGAAAGGTGATAACAGAGAGATGAATGTTGCTTTCGGTGCCCCAAAAGACCCTCATCTTTCTTTTTTCTTTTCTTTTCCTTTTTTTGAGGGTGAAAGTGTTTATTCAAGTAAAACTGTACAGTACTACAGGGAGGCAGGTCAAGCAAGCAAAAACAACACCAGGATCGTAAAATTACAAAGAGGCCAAGCATAATAAAATTTAAGTGGCCTGCATATAGTTTATAACCATTGAGCACCCCCTGAATCTTAATTTTCAGCAGAAAAAGATACTCTGTTTTTTTCCTTTTTTCTTTTGGTCTTTGAAGTAGAGTTGTGTCAATTAAATAAAAAAGCAGAGCATTTTTTTGTTACTTTTTAATTTTGATTCTGTATTAGTAGTGCCTTTCCTTATCGTAGTCTTTCCCTGGAATGCTCAAAAGCCTTCGGCGCCATTGTTGGATTCCCTAGCTCTCTCCAATGAACTGTCCTAGTTTGATTCAATGGAAATAACGCCTGAATGAGTGATGTCACTTCCACGTGGTAGGAAGAAAATTGAAAGATAGGAGGAAAAAATTGCATGGGGTCCCAAAAAAAAAATCTCATTACTCATGATAACTCTTATAAAATTTTATATTTACATTGATATTGATGTATTGATGATTATAGGGTTGTTTATTCATTTAAGGGTAAAATAATATGCTTGATGTAAATAACTTCATAAAAAAAAAAGGAACCCTAAATTTGTTCCAATTTCAAAAATTTATCATCTTTCATTTCTAGGTTAAATTTGCTCTTTGTTTAAATGGCAGCATCATTATATTAAAGTTAACTTTTGGAGAAAAGCAAATTCAAATTCACCTTGAACAATAATAGGAAAAGTAAGAACTGCTCTATCAACTCTTTATTTTCCTTTGCACTCTTATTCTATGTCTAACATTTGTACTCCATTAAGACAATAAGACTAACCCGAAATACTTGATAGAAAGAAAACCATGATTCACTTCCTATTGATTTTATTCATCTCTTCCTAATTTTTTCTTTTTCCTTTCTTTTTTTTCTTGGGGGGTGGGTGGGGGAGAAAGGGAATTGCAACCTTTTTCTTCTTTATTTGACAAAAATTAATATGGTTTCCATCTTAAGCTTCTGTAAGTTTTCCCTTCACGACGTTCATATACAAAATCAAGCTGAGGGATGATCTTCCAAAGTATGTAGTCTGCGTATTTGAAGTATTGCAATCTCCATTGTTGGCAGAATATGAGAGGAAGGATAATGATGCCAAGGCCAAAAGTAAATCCCAATTCAGCACTCAAAAAATTCCAATCAATGGAGTTCCCATCATTTGATTCAGTTGTTTTTGAAGATGGTGTTTGCAAACCTGGAATCTCACCCAAATTGCAACTTTGTGTCAATGGAGGTCCGTATAAGGCTTCATTGCCTTTGAAACAGTCTGCTTCAAATGACTGAATTTGAGTCCCTGTTGGGATTTTCCCAGTCAAATGATTGTGAGAGAGGTTCAAAAATTCAAGGAAATACAAACTTGCAAGCTCTGTTGGTATGTCCCCTCTAAAAGAGTTCATAGACAAATCTAAGGACTCAAGATACTTCAGATTCCCTATAGATGAAGGGATATGGCCTGAAAAAGCATTTCGTGACAAATTAAGAGCATGAAGTGCTTTGAAATCAATTAGCTCTTCTGGTATTGGCCCTTCAAACTGGTTGGATGAGAAATCTAATGATGTGAAGGCAGTAAGAATCTTGACCAACTTTAGCTGTCTTCCTTTGTTGACAATTGTCACTGAATCTAGGTAACTTCGACGACTAAGATCGTTGGTATTAATATCAACGAATAAGTGGTTGATCACAAAAGGTGGTTCTACTGCTATCAATTCAGCTAGTTTTGGTACAAGATCTTTGTTCACAGTTGATAATGCATTCTTGAAGTCCATAATGTTAACATTGTCATAGATGTCAAAAGACAACTGGCCAAATTTTGTGCCACTTTTATCTTCATCTGGCATCATCAATGCTTTCCAACTTTGCAGGAGTGCTATAGGTAGAGTACCATTTAAATTATTTGAGGCCAGGTCAAGAATTTGAAGTGTCTCCCACTTTCCAATGCTATTTGGACATTCAAGTGTCCCATAAAATTTGTTTGACCTTAGAATCATGACTCTCAAAGTGGATGCATTCCCTAAGAAACATGGAAATCTATCAATCAATTGATTGTTTCCAAGGTTTAAGACTTGAAGTTTTTGGCAATTAGCCAATGACTCTGGGATTGTACCACTTAAGAAATTTTCATTGAGATCTAGGAATCGAAGGGCACAAAAAGCTGAAAATGTATTAGAAACTTGGCCTTTGAGGTTGTTTCCAGCTAGATTTAACACCCTAAGTGTGTTACTCATTCTTGTCAAACACTCAGGAATGGTTTCACTGAAGTTGTTGTCAGAAAGATCAAGCACACGAAGAGCTGACATGTTACATAGAGATTCATGGATTCTTCCATGAAAACTGTTGTTTGATAAAGAGAGAAAATATGTGAAAGGGAGATAGTTGCCAATGTCTAGTGGGGCAATAGAGCTAAATCCATTGCTTGAGTAATCCAAATAGATCACATTTTTTGGAAAAATGGGAGGGTGGCCTTTGAGTTGGTTGGAGTGGAGATCAAGAAGAAACAAATTAGAAGTAATATTGTGAAAAGGACCTTCCAAATCTGTGAGAAAATTGTTGGAAAGATCAAGAAAGACCATGAAATCAAACCTCCAAATCCAATTGGGTATTGTTCCTCGGATTTGGTTGCTGGATAAGTCAAGGTACATCAAATTGGATTGATTTCTCAAAAAACTAGGAAACTCTTTCAATTTGCAAGAACCCAACATGAAATTGTTCAATCTGGGGAGTGATGACAGATTGTGGTTGTTCACCAAAGTTGTATCAACCAAGAAATTGTTGTGAGCAAGATCTAGTGTAGCCAAATTTTCCATGCTTCTCATCATACCCAAATGTATAGTTCCATTAAACATGTTTGAAGAAAGTTGGAGCAAAGTGAGTCTTTCGAGCTGAAAGATAGACACGGGAACAGGCCCTTGTAAATTATTTCCACTAACATCAAGGATCTCTAATGGGGAGGAAGAAGCATTTGGAAATTCATCTAGAAGACCCTCAAATCTATTGTTGGAGAGAATCAGCTCGCGTAATGATCGAAGCGTAAAAAGAGATGATGGAACTTTCCCATTGAATAAATTGTCACCCAAATCAATAGTGATAAGATTTTCAAGGCCTGTGAAATGAACTGATGGAACTTCACCCTCCAAGCCATTGTGATAGAGGGATAGATATGTGAGGCTCTTAGACAAATTGAAAGATGGAAGAGGGCCAGTGAAATTATTGAATGACAGATCTAGATAAACAAGTGAGGCCACTTTGGAGATTGAATAAGGAAGTGTTCCACTGAATTTGGAGTTTGATAGGTCTAATGCATACAACTTGCTCAAATTGTGAATACAACTGGGTAGCTGCCCTGAGAACTTTGTATGGCTAAGGTTCATACTGTGGAGAAATCCATGATGTTGGAATTTTGGTAAAGAACCTTGAAGATCTTGATTATCTGAGACATCAAGGACTTGCAGGTTTGGCATTTGGAAGACCTGTTCTGGAAACACTCCACTCAAGTTGCAATTTCTAAGCTACAAGTTGGTTAAGTTGGTCAATCCCACAAAGGTCTTTGGCACTGAGCTTGCTATATTGTTATTGTCCAGCCGAAGAACCAATAAAGATCGAAGCTTTGCAATTGAATAATCAATAGGGCCAAAGAGATTACAAGATGACATACTCACAATTTGAAGATTTTGCAATGTGGATAGTGCCTGGCCCCACTCCTTCCCCTGAGCAAACATCTTCACACCATCAAGATATAGCTCCTTGAGTTCTGTGAACTTTTGTAAAAGAATTGTGACATTTGGCTCCTCAAGTTTAAGTGTGTGAAGTGAGGTAGAAAGATCAAGAAAAACGAGCTTTGCTAGATAAGATATCTCAACTGGTATCTGACCCTCAAAGCCAGCATTTGACAAATTCAAATATCTCAAATTGCTCAACTTGTGCAGCTTTGAAGGAACCACGGAATGAAACTTGTTATGAGCCAAGTTCAAATTTTGCAGAAATTGCAAGTTGAAGATGCCATTGGAACTGTCATCAAGTCCACCAGAGATGGATTCTCCACTTAGATCAAGAGCTATAACATGTCCCTTATCACATGTTACTCCATTCCATTGACAACAATCATGACTTTGGTTCCAATGAACCAATTTTTTCGACTCAGAAGGGTTGAATATAAGGTTTCTTCTCAGCTGAAGCAAAGCAGATTTTTGATGGGTGAGACAATGGCTAGTCACAACAAAGACATTGATGCTAAGGTTTATGAAGCAGAAGGGTAACAAGAAAATCCATAAGATAGACCTCATTGTGTATAAATATTAGAGACACTTTCTACAAGTGATGAAAGTGAGGAAGATGAAGATGGATTTTGCCTTAGGAATCAGTCCTTTTATACATTGCAAATCGCTTTAGATTTGACTGAATCTAGCTCATGGTGATGCGTAAGTTTCTTTGGAAGTCATCAGAACCTTATGGTCTTTTCTCGGAATACTACTATGTGGTTGTTGACAAGTTCGGTGCCACTGCAATTTCAGAGCGCATGGAAGAAAAACTGAAAAACTTTGAATTCCACGCTTCAAGACCCATCTTGAAATGCAAAAGAACCCGAGATTGCGAGTCTATGAAGTGAGACACGAGCTTTGAATGAAAAACCTCCTTATGTTTTTTTGTGTTAGCCATATGTGAAGTTATGTTCGTACTTGATGACCCTTTTCGTCAATGTCAAGAGTGAAAATAAACATACATAACTTTACTGCTTCTAAATGTAGATGAAATCTAGGCGTCTGATTTGCAGAAATTTAGACAAATTGATTAAATTAGTTTTTGTGAGAAATGTCTATTGATTTTCTAAAATATTCTTTTAATCATAAGTGTTGCAAATTGCCTCGTGATGAAATTCCCTTCAATAACCTAGAATGATTTAAAGAACAAAATATAAATTTAAAAGTAAAAAAAAAAAATTGGAATCTTATATTTTAGAGCCAAAACAAATTCTTTTACTAGGATTTATATTTAAAATGGAGAAGTGCATAGTGCATTAATATAGGGGATATTAAATTACTAGTTTATAGGATGTTGTACTGAGATATCTTAATAAGAACAAGTCACATTTATTATTTAGTTAATTTATTTTATTTTTTAGTCACTTAAATTAGTTAAATAAATCTTATATTAAGTAAATGAGGCAATAGTTTGTTTCCAACCATTTATGAATATTGGATTTACAAACATATTAAAAGAGCTATTTTTATTTAAACTCAACCATACTCCAATTTGGATTAATGAAGACTATGTACTCTTAATTTTACCAAAAAATTGTATAAGCATATAGTCACACACTATTTGTTTTCATTCATTTTCACAAAAATTACAATTGTGACATTTGCCATCATAAATATAGGCATAGCAAATTAAAGGTTATAATGTTTTACATCCTAATCTACCTTCGGTTTTTAATATAAAAACTGCATAACTAATTTAAGGAATTAAAAAATTAGTTAAGTTAGTCATTTGTAATAAGTATGTGTTGACTTTTTTAAATTACTCTTATTCAATCATCTACATTAAAACCACACTTGGGTCAGTCCCCAAAAAAAAAAACATACTTGGGTGGAAAAAATACTTTACGATTAATGAGGATATTTTTTAGATTACATTATAAATTTAAGAGACAAAATGGATTAAAATCTTATATTTAAGATAACCAGCTAACTCTTATATTTAGGATAACCAGTTAGCTCTTATATTTAGAATCGAAGATAGTATTAAGATTTGAAATAAAAATATACCAGTCTGTTATAATATTTCTTGCAAAAGAGACACGTGTGTGGCTGAGAGAGAGGGAACTTCCCCTGTCACTATTAGAATAAGACTTTGAAGAATCCTTTTAAAAAAAAATTAAAATTACTAAATCTCAAATAATTTTTTTTAATAAAAATGTATTATTATTTATAAATTTAGTATTATTAAAACCTATTAAAATGTTACTATCAAATATAATCTAAAATTTAGTAATTTTAAGCTTCGTTCTATGAGATTTTCTCCTAGACTTTTGTGTCCCTTTAAATACATTGCTATTTTCTGTGAAGTTATGTATTATTGTAAAAGAATTTAAGTTTTGAATTCTATTGTTATATTATTGCTTCAACAATATAATTTTGAATTCATTTAGTGTGTGTAGATACGCTTCTGGTCCTATTTATAAATCACTTCCAACATGTTTCATATAAGCTAAGAAAAACATTAAACTTCATTAACTCTTATTTAAACTTTAACAACTTTTTAATTTTATCTCTATTTAATATGTATTATACCTCATGTAAACAAAGTTAATACAACAATAAATGAAGGGTAAAATTGTACATCCTTATAAAGTTTTTTTTTCTAAATGCCCTATAAATAGGACCAAAAAAAGTCTTCTTTTTTTGCCCTATAAATAAGACCAGAGTTGTAGTATATATATTATGCATGTTATGTGACATTTAATTATTTGACCTCTTCTTATAAATATAAATGAGGCGCTATTATATTTTGACTTAAGACGTAATTCAGGTGATAAAGATAAAATGCACTATAAGTAATAATCAAAGTTCAAAGTCAAAGTCTATCGAAATTGTTTTATTAACAAATTTTGTCTTTTTTTCTTCCGTTTCAAAAATGCTGTCTTTCTGTTTTGAAAGTTGACTTTCAATTTCTTAAATATACTAGTCACAGGGCTTTTTTTTTTTTTTTGCATTCAATACTTTTATTGAGTGTTTATTTTTTTGAAAATAATTAAGTTTTGTTGTTGTTTTTAAACGCTAAGAGATCATGGAAGAGACAAAATTTAGAATCTATAAAGAGGGAATGAGAGTTAGGTTCCAAATATTTTATTTAATTATAATTTAGTTTCAAAAACCTTAGTTGATTAATAAATTTCAAATATTAATTTGAATCTATTACTATTATAAGGGAGGGGTCTTTGCAAGGCCATTTAGAAGTGCGACAAGTGGCAGAACAAAGAGGAAGATAAATGCATCAAGTTTTTAATTGTAGTGTAAAAAACACCAGACCGGACCGACCAGTTCAACTGATAAACCGGTGAACTGGTCAGTAGTTTGGTATGGTTTATAAGCTAAATTGGAGACTAGTTCAAACCGGATTGAACCAGTCAAACCGGAATGAACCGATAATGAATTGGTTTAAATAAATATATTGATATTTATCCTATTTTTTCTCATTCAGCTCCTAATATCTCAGTTATTGTAGATTTAAATGAATTTTGATGATGAGTTTGGTATCAATAACTATTAATTTTAGTTATTGAAAAATTGTAAAGATTAAAATTCTTAATATTGTTGTACTTCATGATTATTACAATCAAATTTTTATTGTATTTCCTTATATTTTATTATTAGTAATTATTAGTATTGTTATATTTTGTTATTTTTAATTAAATTATATTATTTTAATGTGACCGGTTTGATCCCGAGTTGATCCCGATCTGACCTATTAACCTTTAAATCACTACCTTATCTAGTTTAGTGTCCGGTTCTTTTTTTGTTCCTTGTTTAATCGTTTTGAAATAAAGAGTAATCTCTTTTGCTATTTAATACATCATTTAATAATTGTTTGATTACTGCATATCTTGGTTACCCCACGTTTGAGATCATGCACTATGGAATGTGGGTAGACAGTTTCATTATCAATGATTTCAAAATTGAATTCGATTTATAGAACCGCTTATGTATGACAGCAAAAAAAATTAAGATCCCATGTTTCAAATTTATTTTTAATTTCTGATTACAAATAATTTTGAATGTGGGTAGTTTTCTAAATATATGCTAGCTGCTAAATTAAAACATTATCCTTTTTAGAGGTGAACGTGAACAGTTTTTGGATCAAAGCATGCTTATATCATGCCACGTGATAGGCTTTTTTTAAAAATAAATAGAATAAATTTTTATATTCAAAAAATTCAGATATCATATTACAAATTTATTTTTAATTTCTTGATTTTAAGTAATTTTGAAGGTGGGCAGTCTTTTGAATATATGATAGCTATTAAATTAAAAAAAATCCATTTTAATGGTGAAGGTGGGCAGTTTTTTTGCTAGTAATTACAATCCAGTGAAGTAATATTTTTTTGTTTAGTTAGGATCATTAATTCCAAAAAACGTGCTGTTGGAATGAAATTTTGAAGGAATCTCTGCGGTTGTGACTTTGATCACACCCGCCCACATTGTGCCGTTTTTCAAGGCTGTGTTATGGGCAATTTTCTGATTTCAAATTAATATTTTATGCTTTAAATTAATTCAATTAATATTTTAAATTTTGAATCAAAATTAATATTTCATTAAAAAGTGGCAATTGGTCACTCTTTAGGTTCAAATTAATATTATTTTAAATTACATTTAATAATCTTTCAAATATTAAATTAAAATTGATATTTCATAACACTAAAATTAAAATTTATAGATTAAAAAAGTATGAATTTACAGATATATTTATAAAATTAAGGAAAAAAATAATTGAATAGTCTTATGCGCTTGTGTTGTTATGTTTTTGGGTGGAATTTTTTCAGGACAGTTAGTCTTTCAGATTTCATTTCAAATTAATATTTCATATTTTAATTTAGGGATAATTAATCTCCAGGTCCTTATAGTTTCATCTGATTTTTAATTGGGTCCTTATAAAATTTTTTCTTTTTATCAGATCCTTTTACTTTCTTGTGTTTTTAATTAGGTCCTTCTTTTTTTTTTCTTTTTATCAGGTCCTTATAGTTTCACTTATTTTTTAATTAGGTGCTTTGTAGTTTTTAAAAAATTATTTATTAACTTTATTCTTTAAAATTAATTTCATTTTAAATTAATAATTATATAATTGGACAAAATAATTAATATAATCATTTAGTAATTAATTAATAATCAGAATAATAATTATACTTAAATATAAATTATTTATAATCATATTTTAATTTTAGAAAAATTTATTATTATAATTTGAATTTTATAATTATAAAAATTTGAATTGAAAATAAATAATATATTTGTTTAACTAAAAATTTAAAAGAATATTAACATAAGATTGTTACAATAATTTATTATTTTTAAAATGTTATTATTTGTAAAATAAAGAATAAAAACTACAAGGACCTAATTAAAAACAAAGTAAAACAATAAGACCTGATAAAAAGAAAAAAAAACTGTAAGGACTTGATTAAAAATATATGAAAGTATAAGGACCTGATAAAAAGAAAAAAAATTATAAGGACCTGATTAAAAACCAGTTGAAACTATAAGGACTTATATATTAATTATCTCTTTAATTTATATTTAATAAATATTTTAAATTTTAGATTAAAATTAAAATTAAAATTAATATTTCATAAAAACTTGCAGATTTCTAAAATAAATATTAGTGCCATGTTTCTGAATGTGCCACGTCGATCACTCTAGTGAGAGGGCTTCATGTCTACGATCGTGGGCGGTTTCATGTGTTTGTATGCTTGATAATGGGGGAGTTTTGGTTTGATTTGAAGCGATCGTGTGAAGACGATTTAGAGAAGTTACCCCGAAGTTCTTGCGAGGCCAGAGATAGATTCTCAAGTTTGTGCATTTCATATTCAGTTGAGGAAGGGATGATATTGATGGTGGTTTGTAGAGGCGCGTGCTCATGGTGGCAGGGGTTCATGTGAGGTATTCAATCTTTGGAGTTCAAGAACTTTGGCACGGTATCTTCTTGAAACTATTGTGACTGTGATTCTTGCAGATAAAGAATCAGTTTCTGTTGGTTTCTTACTTAGACTCCTGTGGATTTCGAACCATTTCGGGGTCTCCCATGTCACCAAGACAGAACAGATTAGAAGAGCAAGCCTGTAATTTGATGAAGCAACAATGGGTGACTTGCCTTATGCTTCAAAATCATCAATGGGGTTGGTTTTAGCAGTGTTGGGAAGTTACTTGAAGCTCTGGAAAAGAATATCTCCTAACCTATAGATGACAGCCACTTCTTATGATCAATTATATGTGTTGAGAAGCTCATTGATTCATATCTTCAAGTGGTTGCAAGGGATAATAATTTGCCAGTATCAAAATTTGTGACCCTTTTTGAAGCTCTTCTAGATGTTGCAAGGTTACAGCATGATGATCTCTCCCAAGCAATAAACATCTATCTTAAGGGAAATTTTTTAATTAGGCTAATTTCATTTTAGTCATCTATAAATAGAACTTGAATATCAAAATAACCCCTTGAAAACAAATTCCATTTGAATTTTTAAAGATTAATTCAAGCAGAATTAAAAGAAATATAAAGCTTTTGAGAACAAAAGTTGGACCTAATATCTTGATATTGGGGTTATCTTTGCAGGATTGTAATAGAACTTTAGTGGAAGCTTTAGACTTTCTAGACTTTTAAGAACTCCTTGCAAACTGAAAACACATCAACATATTTTGAGGACCTTTGACGCGCTGTTTGACCCCATTGCAATTTTGAGTTGCTTTTATTTGAATTAGTATTTTTATTTATAGGGAAAAAAGTGCAAATGCTTGGAGATCGAGCATCTTTAATTTCTTTTCTTTGACAAAAAAAAAAAGCATTACACTCACTTCAGCATACCCATTCATCTTACTAAAATGGTTTAAACAAGAGCTCAAATACATAGAATCAAGTTGTGAATTGTTGAATATATTTTCAAAGTCACAAAGATATGTAGTTATTTATGTAGGAACATATACATTATGAAATACATTCAAAGGTTAAAGAGCTCAAACTCTCTCTTTACTTCCCTCCCAACAATTACTTTTGAGCATACTAAACAATACCAACAAATGATAGAGAGACAATAATAAAAACAAACTGGATTTTCAGAGCACATTGCCATTGTTGGTACTATAGTAAATTTGATTTGTTTAGATAACACTATTCTTTATCCTTTTTTAATATTTATGTGTCACTCTTTAAACATTATTGTGAAAAATTATTTACATTTTATGTCATAATTTTATTGAAGATAAAAATACTAAAATTATAGACATATTAATATTTAGGCTATTCAATTTAATAGAGATATTTCATCTGAAGAGGTCCAAGTTTCTTTTTACCTATAGAAAATTTGACCCACATACTATTACCTAGATCCCTCCTACGCCTCCTAAGCTAGTCCTGATGGATTTGAACTAAAGGTTTCTAGGAATTATAAATTCAAAGAGGAAGGGTGCATCAAGGTGAGTATATCTTTATTGTTGTTATATTATTAACATTGGAAAAAAAAATAGTGATAGGTGGAGCTGGGGAGTAGAACATGGTATCAATAGCTTAGGCATACGTTTAGATGCAAGATAGATTAAATTTATTATGCCCAAAAGTAGGCACTAGACATCCATTCAAGGGGTTATTTTTAACTGATTAATTATGATCAACGCTATCTACAAGAATCAGAGAATCTTGATGAAAAAAATTATGTTTCCCGCAATATCAATTGTACAAAAGTAGTATTTTGAATGCATTAATTGGTGAGGAATGAACAATGGGCAACCTCATCAGAGGCACCACTTGCGATGCTGTGGATACTGAATTTATTAGAGCAGATGGTCAGGTTTGACTTCCTCTCTACGCAAAGATAGGCCACTTAAACATGTTGCTAATGTATAGCATATTTTCTTTCTTTTATCTAATTCATAGGTACAATATATAAGGTTTTGAGCACAGTTCAACAAAGGAACATAATGTAAAATGATAGCAACTATTTGGTTTTAATTATCCTCCACTTTATCAATACTGACTATATTTGTATTTAAAACTTTAGTTAGAAAAATGCTGTACAGATACCTAATACAATGTTGGCTAAATATGTTGAATGGAGTGCAAATATGATGGAGGAAGATGCATGGTGGAGGTTGAAGAGCGCAGAACCTAGGCAAAGAGCAGGTGGCTTTTGTTGTGAAGCATGAAAATAGGATAGTTTGTGAAAGCTATAAGGTTGAATGCCACATTTTTTTGGGCCACCCGAATGCCTCATGAATATGATTTTGCATTATTTTAACTTCCCATTATTCCTATTTTGCCTCTCATGTGAACTTTTTTTTTGGGAGTTATGAAATTAAAAAATAAATATTTTCGCACATATGTATTATTTGAATTTAACATTGAAAAGTGGTGGAAGATCGTAACTTATATATTTATGATCATGATTTCAATTTGAATTTATTAATTGAGTTATTTGAATTTGTTTTAGATTCTAGACATAGAGTTTATATGCGTGTGTCTATATACATAATTTTGAATTTCACTCTTTTATCTCGGTTATCTTAACTCCTTATTATTATTTTAAATTTAATAGGTGTGGAAAGCTATCCATTCCTCTATTTCTAAATCAGTTGATTTTTTTTTTCAATTTTAAATTTGGGTTGTTAGAAGAATAGAAAATACAGATTTTTTGTTTTGTTAAAGAGCACTTCAAATACAAAACCTCCAATATTACTTACAATAAGATTTTTTGCAATCTTATCTCTTAAAACATATACGCAATTTTCAATTGATTACGTATCTCCATTCTTTTTCCTTTTTTTTTTTTTGCATTGCCTCTTGAAATATACCGATTATGTGCTTGCAATGCTTTCCAAAGAAGAGACCGTATTCGAATGCTAATCCCATTATATGCCCAACATTGATGAGTCCATTAAATTTTATGGTGAAGCATGATTAATTGGCTATATATTGGAGCAACATATTATAGGAGTATAAATAATATCTTGGGAGCAATGAAGGCCTTAATGTTACATTACGACAGCCATAGATCATAATTAAATAATTCTATTGATTTTTGTCTTTTTAATATGTGTAGAAAGCAATACGTAATCATATTCCCAATCAAGAAATGTTTAAAATAAAAAATATTTGCTATATATGTTTTGAATAAATTTATCATTAATTTTAGACATAAACAGAAAAACAAAATCTATAGCAGTTCAATATATAAATAATACAATTTATTCAAATAGCTGAAAATCGCAAGGTGCCAAAAACGATATATGTTCACTTTCTCATTTAGTAAAAATAACTTTTAAAATACCCATAATTAAAAAAAATCTTCAAATTCTTAAAGAAAGTAATATTTTCTATATATGCTATGTTCTAAAAGAATTTATCATTAATTTCATATATTGATATATAAAAAAAAGTCAATAACAAGCCAAAATATGAATAATGCAATTTATTTAAAACAGTGAAAATTGCGCGGGTCTAATAGAAGGCATCATAACGGGACAAGTGTTCATTTTTTCATTTAGTAAAAACTATTCCTAAACTTTTAAAACAGAAATTCATATTTTAAAAAGCTCTAAACATTCTTAAAATAAGAAATATTTGCTCTATATGATATGTTCTAAATAAATTCACCATTGATTTCATATATCAATGTACAAATAAAATCAGTAGCAAGTCAATATATGAATAATATAATTTATTAAGGGTGTGTTTGGGTGACACCCCAAACCATGGTTTGGGGACTCAAACCATGGTTTGGAGAATAATCTACCCAAACACCCCCTCCAAAAACCAAAACCATGGTTTTGGGTCAAAACCATGGTTTTGACTCCAAAACCATGGTTTTGGAAAAAGCAAAATTTTTTTGCTTTTAGAGAAAAAAGAGAGAGTGTGAGGGCCTATATGATATGTATCTTGTTATTTTTTTTATAAACATATTTTTTTATAAATATATTTAATCTTATATTTTATAAATATATATACACATTAATTATTTATTAATTATATTATCTTATGTATTATT
The DNA here is from genome assembly GCF_004799145.2 of Neltuma alba. Classification (NCBI taxonomy): domain Eukaryota; kingdom Viridiplantae; phylum Streptophyta; class Magnoliopsida; order Fabales; family Fabaceae; genus Neltuma; species Neltuma alba. Next base: position 85,154 of record NW_021633946.1, read on the forward strand.
AATTATGTTGGTAAAAAACATATTATTAACAATTTTATTCCTTCAAATTAAAATATATCATAAAATCTATTTTTTCTGTAATTATCATATTAACTTATGTCTTTTTTTTAGTAATTTGTATATATAAAAAGTGCTTCTGATAACAACTATCCAAACACTCTCACTTCTCAGAATCACTTTTTTACAAAATCTATTCTTCACAGAATCTATTTTCCCCAAAATCTATTCTCCAGAATCACTTTTCCAAACCACGGTTTGGTTTCATCCAAACACACCCTAAAAGGAATTAAAAGGCACTGATCTAGAGCAAACATCAAAAGGAGACACGTGGTGGCTTTTTCACTTAGTAAAAACTTTTTAAGTGTAGATTCATAACTGAAAAAAGCTTTGAATGGTCTCAAAACATGAAATCTTTGCTATATATGATATGCTTTAGACAAATTCTTCATTAATTTCTTACATAAAAATAAAAAGAAATCCATTTCAAGGTGAGATATAAATAATGCAATTTATTTAAAAGAGTTAAAATCGCTCGGGTCTAAAGGCTGCTACCACATAAGGGGACATGTATTTACTTTCTCACTTAGTGAAAACAAATCACTCACATGTGATAACTCCACAATGATATATTGTAATATTCACGTTATTATGGGTTGCATAGATGACCAATTGTATGCAAAGAGATTTTCTGTAGTCTTTTTAAATGAGTGATAAATACATTCATTATATGTAATAGTTGTGTTTAACAAAACTTAGTCATGTGCATGTTTCACTAATTTGAAACTTTTATTGCACTGATCCTAAAGTTTATTATTTATAAAATTATAAAATTTGAAATTAAATCACTCCATACATTAATAATTATTTATCTTTTAATTATAAAAAATTATTTTTACACCTCATGTATTGTTTGAGTACCCATAATGTTGATGCCTAACATAGACAAATCAATTAGATTGTATAATGGTACGTGGTTCATTATCACCCGGTTAGAAAAACATGTCATTGGAGTAGAGATTATTATGGGGATACATATTGGGTTGCACATATTGATTCCACGTTTGACCATTACACCATCCGATGTATCATTGTTGATTACTCTGTGCATAAGACAATACCCAATGATGCTATGTTTTGCTATGACTATTAACAAAGTTAAGATTAGAGCATGATGAACATTGGATTGTATTTGTTCCGGTTAGTTTTCACCCATGAATAGCTATATGCAGACATACCACACGTGCGGCACAGAGAAGGGTTGAAGATCTTGGTCCTTAATGGTAATGGGTATCCTATAGGAAAAACCTTTAATGTTGTCTACAAGGAAATTTTTTTTTATAATCTATAAATTTGGAAAACTTATTGTGTTAAACCAAACTTTGTATTTTTTGTCCATTTTTAAGATTTTTATTTGCCTCAAATATACCCCGTGCAAAGTTAGTTATAAATGTGAAAATTTTAGTTGCAGATCTCATGAAATAACTTATATTTAAATGTTCAGCGGTGGAATATTTGATTCCCCTAACTGCCGATTTATATTTAAATTGCCCAGAATATATGCCATGTTGGCGGTTCTGTGGTGTAAGACTACTATTATTCATATATAGGACCATCTTGATAAATGATAATTGTTGTTAATTTCTCTCTATTTCTTATTATTAGCTTAATTTTTATTTTTAATCCTCTTATTTTACTTGTTCTAAATCTGAACTTTTGTTGTTGTTAATTCTCACATTTTAGTTGTTGTTAACTCCCCTATGTGTTATTATTAATTCCCTGATTTTTGTTGTTAGATTTTTTATGTGTTGTTATTAACTTTCTTGTATTTCTTGTTAATCATCTAATTTTTATTGTTAATTCGCTTATTTTACTTGCTCATTCACACTTAGATATTTACACTTTTTTTGGTTACGTATATTTTTCTTTGCACTATATGATAAATTAGATTTGATGGTTTGGTGGCCATCATCTTTTTCTTCTTCTTTTTTTTTTTAATAAGTGGCCATAATCCTTTTAATGTACTAATATTTTTCATCTATAGAATTTAATTTCATTTTGATCCAAGAAGGGTGTAGTGAAATTTCATAATTTTTCAGAAGCAAAAATGGAAGTTAACCTGTCACAGTAGGAGTACAATGAAATTTTTCCTAACATTTTTTTTCGATATGAATTTTTTTTTTACTTTGCCTAAATTATATTTTAATTTATTTATGGTTAATCTGACCGCGGTCCAACTAGCAAACCATTAACCGTTACTCAGCCAAAATGGCTAAATAAGAAAAAGAATAATGAATGCTCGCATATCTAGAAAGCGTGATTCACAAAGTTTCTATCCCCATCATCACTGGCATTGGACTGCAAAAGAGAATCTCTGTTTATATCATTAAAAATATTCTTAAAATATCTTTTTTTTTTTTTGACCGGAATTCTTAAAATATCTTAAAAGTTATGAAACAAGTAATTATTGCAGAAATCAATCATGTGAAACTGACAATTGAAACGTTGTAAGAGACTGAAGACAGAAGGAAAGCTTCGTTTTATAAATTTGGGTTAATATTATTTTTAATTATTGAAACTAGTCTTCATTTTAATTTTGATCCATGAAATATAAAATCAATTATTTTAGTTTTTGAAATTTTATCTAATTTTAGTTTAGGTCTCTAAAAATTTAAATGAATAATTTTGATCCCTAAAATTTGACTTTATTATAATTTAACTTAAAATTTTTGGTCTCTAAAATAAGGATCAAAACTAAATTGAGATTAAATTTAGTAACAAAATCACTTTTTCTAAATTTTAGAGACTAAAGTTAAAAACAACATAAATTTTTAGAAAGTAAAATGCTTTTAACCCTATAAATTACTAGTGGAATTAGTTTTTATCATTTTGTTAGTGTTTCAAAAAAATAAAAAGGGACAATGACATTTAAAGACCCTTGAAATTATAAAATTTCAATTTGGGTTCTTGAAATCACATAATTTCTAGGAGAGATCCAATCCTAAATTGTAACTATAAAACCATGAGGAAAAGACTAAAATACCCAACTGATTCTCGTATAATCCCCTTCCAAAATCCTGTGAAGTCCTATCCTACGCTTTCATTACTTCATTTGTTTCCCATTTTGGTCCTGTGACTGAGGATTTACCTCTGCTTCCACCGTCTCCTCTTCCCCCTCCGACCACGTCCATCTCAAAAGGACTCGAATGCACTATCGGTGCGTCGTAACAGGTTTTGGTTCTGATGGCGATTTAGGCGTCAGTGGATTGGCAAGGAAAGAAGGCTAGAAAGAAGAAGCATAAACAAAATAGCACCAGCCAAGACCTGTTCTCGTGCTTTTGATGGTTATGATTTTGCTAATTGGGTTGATTTTCAAGAGGTCTAGTGTGGTCTAGGAATCGGGTTTTCGGCAGATGTTGTTGCGTCTGTTGATTGCGTCTTGGGGAGGAGGAATGTTTCTTCGAAAGGAAAATTGAAAGGGAGAGGATGACTCAGAGAGGAGTATTATTTTTTCTCTGCATCCTGATTCATCCTTTCTCTATTTCTTCTTCACCTTTCTTTCATCCAATGGGTGTTTCCTTCGTTCTTTCTTTATCATTCATCAGGATGACGAGTGATTGATTTTCTTCCTTTCAACTTCAATTTTTGATGCTCCATATTTTTTGTGATTCTGCTTTTCATGATTTACATAGCCTGTCTATAGTAAGGATGGTTTCTTCGACACATTATCTTGCAATTCGGTTGGCCATGATCCGTAAAATGGAAGCACTAGATATTCTAAACAAATTAAGACTGATAAAGGGGTAAAATGTATCTTAAAATTCATTTTATGAAGTTTTACATCCTGGAACCATTTGGACATTGGCAACTAATAGATATCCTGAAAGACTTTTGCTTAATATGCAATAATAGAAGGCTGATATTTAACATGTTGGAAACATTTGAACATCAGCAACTACTGAAGGAAGGACGAATTTAAACAATTATAATCTTTGACACATCAAGATTCATTTTATAATGTTTTACATTTTCCTTTTGTTTCATCATGTATGACAACAAATGTTCTTGGCTTAGTAATAAAAGGGAAGTTGAAAAAAGATGGGGGCAGATGGAACACTCCTACTGCTTCAAGGCGTGCTTGATTACTCTGAATTTGATTATCAAAGAAATAAATTTTGGCCACAAAAAGTTAACTTCAAATGAATTGCTTATAAGAACTTATAATTTGCTTTGCTATACTTGTCATTTGTCACTGAAATCTAGAAATAATATCATTTGACCACAAAAAGTTAGCTTTAAATGAATTACTTATTAAAACTTATAATTTGCTTTGCTATACTTGTCATTCGCCAATGAAACCTAGAAATAATGTCATGTGGCCACAAAAAGTTAACTTTACGTAAATTACTTATCAGAACTTGTAATTTGTCTTACTATACTTGTCATTCGCCAATAAAAGATGAAAATAATGTCATTTGGCCATAAAAAGTCAACTTTAAATGAATTACTTATCAAAAATTGCAATTTGCTTTACTATACTTGTCATTCACCAATGAAATTTGGAAATAATGTCATTTGGCCACAAAAAGTTAATTTTACATGAATTGCTTATCAGATCTTGCAATTTGCCTTATTATACTTGTCATTCGCTAATAAAATTGAGAAATAATGTTAGTTCAAACGTAACCATTTTACAATATCAACCCCGATATCATTTCACCAATACATAACTGACATTAAAAATAAACAACAGAGTCGAGTCAGGAGGTAAGTAAAATATAGGAAAGCTAAATTAAATGTAGTAATATTATGTACAAATTCCCCTTTTGGAGTCTGCACCTTTAACCGCTCCTCATCCACCATATGTATCAGCAGCTTATGGCTTTCTTTTATCCTCTTTAGTACTTGTGCATGCAACTTTCTCAGTTCTTGCATGCAAAAGATGTTTATCAATTAAGTATAGTAAATAACAAGTTTATTTTAGTGAATTACAAATTAAGTATAGCAAATGACAACTTCACTATAGTAAATGACAAGTTTACTTTAGTGAATTACAACTTCAGTATAGTAAATGACAACTTCACTATAGCAAATGACGAGTTTGCTTTAGCAAATTATAACTTTAGTATAGTAAATGATAACTTCACTATAGCAAATAACAAATTCAATTTAGTAAATCACAACGTCAGTATAGCAAATGACAATTTTATTATGACAAATGACAAGTTTCCTTTAATGAATCACAAATTAAGTATAGCAAATGATAATTTTACTATAACAAATAACAAGTTCATTTTAGCGAATCACAACTTAAGTATAACAAATGACAACTTTACTATAACAAATTACAAGTTCACTTTAACGAACCACAACTTCAGTATAACAAATGACCATTTCACTATAGCAAATTACAAGTTCATTTTAGCAAAAAAGAAGTTTAGTTTACCAAATATACCACATATGGGGCCTAAAAATTCAACATTGATCCTTTCCTCTTTCCCGGTCACAACTTTACTGTCTTTTTCTACATACATAATTTCTAATTATTCAATAACTTGTTATTCATTATTATAAACTTGTTATTTTCTATTATCAACTTGTCAATTTCACACTTATAATTTCATATTATAAACTTGTTATTTCCAACTGCATACTTGTTAATCCCCCTACTCAGCTTGTTATTCTCAATTTCACACTTGTAATTTCAACAAACTTGGTATTTTCATTACAGACCTTGTTAAATACCAAGTTTCATCTACTCATTTTAAACCATACAAACACTTTATACTTCAACAACTCTTCAATTCAATTTACAATGTATCAAATCAATTTAAAAATTACACTTTAAGCATCCTTGTTAAATACCAAACTAATGTTGTCATCTCCCTAACTAAACTTGTCATTCTCTTTCCAGCCAAACATCATTCACACCAGTTATTTCATACCAAAATATATATATATATATATTTCATACCAAAACATTGTTTGGCAATCAATCCAAAATGTGTTCTTCTACTTTCCTGTTCTAAACTTTATTACCATTAATTTTTTCTCCTTTAGTACCTCAAATTTTGCTCTTTCTTTCTCTTTCATAAATTACTTGCTCGTCAAAAAAAATGAAGAGGTTCTAAGAAATTTAATTTTTATGGGGTTATTATAGACGAATCAAATGGAGCAATACTAAAAGAATATAGGAACGTAATTATCAAAGAATGGGCATTGATTTGATGCACATTAACCTGAGCGAAAAGAGAAAGAAATCAAGTTTGTTTCTCAGGGAAGTTAATAAATCCATAAGATACTTGATCATGATTTCACCAGGTGCAAGAAGATTCAAGTCCAACTTGAAAATGCTTCTGGGCTTCTTAACCTTGGGGGTAATAGTGGTAGTTGCAGAGGCATCCATCGTCGACTCCATCATCAATCTCTTCAACAATCTCATGGACAATGCTGCTAATAACAGCAAGCTCCTTGTAGCTTCCAAGCTTATCCCCAAAAAGTGGGGGAAGATGGGGGTGGGGATGAGAAAGCAGGGCTGGGGAAGACTGGGAAGGAAGAGGAAGGAGAGGATGAGAAAAGAAAATGATGAAAGAGAAGAAAAGATAAGGAACGGATGAATTGGAAGAAAGAGAATAAGAAGGTTATTTTCATCTTTTCTCTAATATTTTATTATTTATATTTAGGATCTGATCTCTAACAGTAATTTTGTGAATTGGAAAACTTAAATTGTAATTTTATATATTCTATGGTCTTTTTTTTGTAATTTTTCCAAACAAAAATTACTGGAATCAGTTGAAGAAGTCCGAAGGAAAACTTGGAAGTTAGGTTCGCTGATCTCCAATTGTCTATGTAGCGACATGGTACGAGGGAGATCAGTTTTCTGTTCTCGAGAATTATGGAGAGCAGAAGGGCCGAAGTTGGGAAGCCAATGATGCTGCCATTATGCGGCACACTAATATATTATCACTGTGCCTACCGGAATTCTAGCCTCATTTCTTTGGTCTCCGATGTCTTCATCGTTCTCCTCTGCTCCCTCGCCATTCTCGGCCTTCTCTTCCGTCAAATGAACATATCGTAATCACCCAAGTTTCCTTTTTCTTTTCCCCCACCCCCCTTTCCTTCTTCATCTTTCTCGTTGTCGCTTAATTTGTCAAATTAAACCATCCAATTAGCGTTTTTTTTTTTCCTTTTCTTTCTTGTTCAATCTGCTTTTTCTGTATATAACGATACTTTGGACACAATTTAGTCTTAGCTCTTAGTTGCCTTAAACATGGATGACGGCATTTCCTATTTCTCAATACTAATTGCTAGCATAATCAGTTAGAACAAAATTATTTGGTCCTTTTGATTTTTGGATTTTTAAAATTTTGAATGATCGCCTTGGTTGGCGGCTTGGACATCTGATATGATTTCATAAGAATTGGATTGTTAGCATTGCCTATGTCGTGCTATGTCTTTAGTCTTCTTTTTCATCAGATTCACGCTTAGATACAGAAGAAAGATGTGTGTTCTTCGTTTGCAAATGGCCTTCATATTTTCAACTTATCTAATACACCCTTTCCCGTTCTGAAAAACTGTTTTAGGGTCCCAGTCGATCCACTTGAGTGGCAAATAAATCAGGACACTGCTAATAGCATCGTTGCGTGGTTCGTTAATACCGTAGGTGCAGCCAAGTCTGTATTTAAGAGTTGCAGCGACAGGGCATGACAAGAGACTGTTTCTTAAGGTATTATTTAGTTTGTGCAACTTAAATCTATTTTCAGTTAGTGAAAAACATCAACGCAATCTCCAGAAATTGTGGTTTTTCCTTCTTGTTTCACGTCTCACAAGTCTTTATTTAATGTTTATATAAGAGAAACACATGAGCATGACCTATTTGAATTCAAGTTTTGCCAAGGCGTGAAACTATGGGTGTTGAATTTAAACTTATTGGAGCAAATGAAAATGAGCCACTATTCGCTCAAGTTATTCTATGGTTATGGTCGTGCCTTTGAGAAGATAGGGAGGCAAAGCACCATTGCATCTGATGGAATGTCATTAGTTTTGCAATTTATGCATCTTCTGCTTATCGTGACCGCATTTTATTTTCCATTCATTCGCAATCTGTTAACATCCTCTACCAACATTTAAGGTTGTTTGATCATTGAATAAGAATTCATTCATCCTACCATTCTCTCAAAGTACTGGACTAATTGTGTGCTTAGATTCCAGAAGGACTGGCTCTTTTTGACAGTTATAGTCCCATAGTAGTTGTCATACATTTGATTTTGCTTTTGATGAAGAGGCCTGTAAAAGAGCTAGTGGTTTATGTACGTCTTATTTCAGGTGATTTTTTGCCTTTATGTATTGTCTGCTTTAGGAAGATTGGCTCTGGGTGCAACAGTTGCCAATGCTGGTGTGTCACCCTAACATTCACCTTTCTTGTTCCTTCTTTTGAGCTACGAGAGTAATTAATTTTTTCTTTTTACCTTTTTCTCCTGAAATAATGTAATTGTAGGTTATAAAATAATATGAAAAATAATTCTCTTGTATTTTATTAATCAGAATATGCACATATATATACAAGTGAGAAGAACCTTTGCATTAATAACTCATTATGATAATATCATATCATATTACATCCTAATCATAATTAAATAATATTTACATAATATCATATCATATCTCTACATTTCTCCTCAAGTTGGAGCATAGATGTTAATCATGCCCAACTTGTCACACAGATAGTCAACACGAGTCCCATCAAAGCCATAGTCAAAAGGTCACCTAATTAATCATTAGAGCACTCATATCCAGTAGAGATGAAGTTCTCTTTAAGCTTATCTCTGATAAAGTGACAATCGATCTCAATATGTTTAGTATGTTCATGGAACACAGAATTAGAAGCTATATGTAGGGCAGCCTTATTGTCACACCACAACTTTACTGTCAAAGTAGTTTTGAGGCCAACTTCCTTTAGTAATTGATATATCCAGATTATCTCACATACAGACTGTCTCATAGCTCGGTATTCTGCCTCTATGCTTGATCGGGACACCACATTTTGTTTCTTGCTTTTCCAGGATACCAGATTCCTGCCCACAGAGACACAATATCCTGTAGTAAACCATCTCGTGGCCTATGATCCACCATGTTCCACATCACAAAAGCACTCAATGTCTGTATGACCATGATTTTTGTATAATATCCCACGATCTGGACATCCCTTCAAATAATGTAACACGTGCTCCAAGGCTTCCCATTGTCTGACAGTCGGGGATGCCATGAACTGGCTTAGTACATTAACTAAATAATTAACATCCGGACAAGTTACAATAAGATAGTTTAACTTGCCAATCCTTCTCTTCTACCTCTCAGGATTCTTAAATGGTTTGCTCTTTTAAGCCTCAAGCATCTGTTTCTCATTATCAAGAGAATCATCAAACTATATGCTCCCATCAGCATCAAGGAATGGGTTGTGAACTATAGGAAAATTAGTCAATGCTGCTCCCAACTTTCCAGTTTCTTTTAGTAGATCAAGAACATATTTGTGCTGTGAGCAATATGCCCTTCTTGCTTCTCATAACTTCAATAGCTAGAAAGTATGTCAGAGAGCCCAGATCTTTCGTCTGAAAGTGGGAATTAAGAAAGGACTTGAGGGACGAGATGCCCGAACCATTACTGCCTGTAATCACAATGTCATCTACATATACCACCAACAGAATCATGCCAACCGTTGTTTTTTTGATAAAATACAAAATGATCGCGCTTGCTTTGGCTCATGCCAAATTTCTATACAACAGTACTGAATCAGTCAAACCATGCACGAGAACTTTACTACAAACCATACAAGGACTTAAGGCGATATACTTTCCCAGACTCCTCCTGAGCAACGAACCTAGGTGGTTGCTTCATATAGACCTCTTCATGGAGATCACCTTGCAAGAAGGCATTTTTAATGTCTAACTAATGTAGATCCCAATCATAACTAACAGTCAAAGATGAACAGACGAACAGATAAGAGCTTAACAACAGGAGAAAAGGTTTCAGAATAGTCAATATCATAGGTCTGTGCACAACCTTTAGCCTCAAGGCGAGCCTTAAGGCAGTCAAGTGTGCCGTCAGCCTTAGTTTTCAAAGTTAACATCCATTTACATCCAATGGCTTTTTTGCCTACCGGTAAATCAACTAGGACCCATGTACCAGCCCGATCAAAAGCTGCCATCTCCTCTTCCATTACAGCACGCCAACCCGAGTAGGCCAAGGCTTTACGAATAGATCTGAGCACAAAGATAATATCTAGGGAGGCAACAAAAGAAATGGACACAAGAGACAAGTGGTTATAAAAAACAAAAAATGAAATAGGAGGGGCACAAATACGTTTACCTTTGCGAAGAGCAATAGATAGATCAAGAAAAGCATCCGGCTTTAAAACAGGAGGTGTCTCAGGATTAGGGTCAAAATGAGGTTTAGTGTTGCTCAACTCAAGATCTGATGGCAAAGCGGACAGAGGAAGAATAGAAGTTGGCGTGGCAATAATAATCTCCTTTGATCGTCGTGTGTATACACGATCAAATGGTTGAACGGGTGCGTGAGCGGGTGCTTACGACGACGGTGATGATGAAGTGATAGAGTATAACAGAATGTCATCCTCCTCCGCAAGTGGAGCAGGTGGGAAAAAACACGAGAAATATGGTGTAAACTCTTAAAAAGTGACATCTGCAAATACTAAATAATGATTGAGAGTAGGTGAGAAATAACGATAACCTTTTTGAACCCACGAATATCCAAAAAAGACACATTTAAAAGACTTGAGATCTAACTTTGAAATAAATGAACGTACATCTCACACAAAACAGACACTCAAATATCTTAAGATCAATAGGAAACAAAGGCTTAGAAGAAAAGAGATAGAAAAAAAAGAATTACCATTAAGAACAGAGGAAGGCATTCGATTAATAAAAATGCACGTGTTACTTCAAGTAGGTGACGATTTTTTCTTTCTGCAATACCATTTTAGACTGGTATATCAACACAAGAAGACTGATAAAGTATACCATTCTGAAGCATACAAGATTGGAACGAAATAAAGAGATATTCTCTAGCATTATCACTTCGTAAAGTGCAAATAGAAACATTAAACTGAGTTTTAATCTCAGCACAACAGGCATAGAAATGAAAAAATAATTCAGAACGATGTTTCATTAGATATAACCAAATTGTCCGGGAATAATCATCAATAAATATAACAAAGTATTTAAAACTTGTTTTGGACTCTATAAGACAAGAACCCCAAACATCAGAATGGACTAACTCAAAATGAGATAAAACCTGTTTATTAACATGAGACATTAAGGGAAGACGATGATGCTTGACAAACTGACATGACTCACAATCTGAACACGACAGATGCTAAAATTTAGGATAAACTCTTTTAAGAGAAGATAAAGACAAATGACCCAATCAATAATAAACTTCAAAGGGAGTATGACTGCTAGTAAAAGCCACCGCATGAGACATCCGATCATCCAGTATATAGTGCCTGCCAGATTTATAACCTCTACTAATAATCTGTCTCGTCAAAATATCCTGTATCAAGCAATGAGAAGGAAAAAGTGAGACCCAACAGTTTAATTGACGGGTGAATTTACTGAGAGATAGGAGATTAAAAACCAGTTTAAAAACATTTAGCACAGATGACAAACGGATAAAAAGTGTGGAATTAACAGTGCTAGAACCGAGAACTTGAAACTAGAAACCATTAGCGATAGAAACACTTGACGGATTAGCAAAAGCATTATAAGAGGAGAAGAGATGACGGTTACCTGTCACATAATCAGTAATCTCGGAATCTATGATCTACTTTGAAGAAGAAAAAGCAAGGGCAGTTACATTATTACCTGTTGTAGGTGCAGTACTCACAGACAGCGTAGCAAATTTTAACTGGGCATACTCAGTGTCACTAGCTTGTGTAGCCACATGAACAGAGTTATTTCGTTGTTGTTTATTCTTAAATTTACGACAAATGCGTTTTGTATGCCCCGGTTCTTCAGAACACAAGTAGGCTCCCCTCCAGTTATCACTGGGACTATGATTCTCATAGGTACCCTTACTGAACAAAGCACTTGTAGGAGTACTAGCACCTGGTGGCAAAATAAAGTGAGACAGTTAGAAGTTAAGTGTAGTTTTCATGAGTTTTGAATCCAATCATGTTTATGTGGCTATAAAGTGTGACAAAATAAAATATTGTGCAAGAAAACAAAATTTGAAAACGTGTATTTCCACGTCTATACTTCATGCCAAATAAAATTTCAATCTTTCTTGCACCTACGAACAATATGGTCCAACAACATATGCCAATGTTAAGAAGTTGTTATTTTTGCACTGTTTTTTAGGACTGATGGGTGAAATTACTCCATAATATAGCTACACAAGATGAACAACCCTAATCAAAGCAATTTATTGTTCAACTACTACAGAAGTGATACGTCAGCCCAAGCTTAACACAATACAGAAACTTGACAACTGCTCTGTTTCTATCTGTCATCATATCTGCCTTTGTAATGGCAAACTTCTCCTGAATTAGAAAAAGAAAGTTTGAAAATTGACATGAGAAAAAGAAAGAGGAAGAAACAGTGTAAAACAAGAAACAGAACGTCATTAGATGTCTGAAATTGCATTAGGCTGCTGTAGATTTTTTTTTTTTTTTTTACCAGAAGGCTGCTGTAGCTTGACAATATGTATACTGAGAATATCAGCTCGACCAACCGCTCTTGTCAAACGTTTTTCTATATAAACAGCATCCACTCCACGCCCAATTACCACCACTTTTTCCTGATCATCTTCTGCTATTTTCACAGAGCTCACACCTGCACCATATCCCATTTGCATCTTCATCACTTAAGTTTGTTATTCATTACTATCTCCAGCCCTTAATAGTAGAGAAACTAGTTGGAAATTATCTTTGATTCTAAATATAAAATCTCAATCTACTTTGTCTCTTAAATTTATAATTCATTATCTAAAGTATCCCTATTAATTACAAATATTTATGAGGTTTCCATCCAAATATAATCATAATTAAAAGGATACTTTAAGGGTTCTTAATGGACCAGCGGACTACCTCGCCAAAGTAGCTTTGGGAGCATATCAAGGCTTCCATATAATTATGTTGCCTCAGGATGAGCTATGTAAACTACTAGATCAGGATTCTGCTTGTGCTGATCATAGGCATGATAGGACTTAGCTAAGGATTCTCCTTGTTATTAAAAAAAAAAGAAGAAGATATTTTAAGGAATTCAACTCATATTTGTTACAATTAAATAACTTAACATTAAAGACCAGATCTTATATTAATAACCAAAGATAGTATTATATAGTTAACTCACTTCACTACAAAAGCATTAAGTTCCTATTCACTTACCATTGGCTCTGGCCGCGACTCTCAGTGCCTTTGCTCTGCCTTCATGGCTGTCCATACGCACCCTCATCACAATCTTTTGCTGCACATGTAAGCAAATGCAAATGCGCCAGTTACGAAATATCTGATATAGCTTGCAAATACCATATACACCGATATGCTTAAGGACGGGCCCTGTCAATTCCAATATGATCGGGATTCGGATAGGTTGGAACTGACCTTTCCTACCAAACAAAATTTAACAAAACAGAGCTACCAAACACAAATCTTTTCTTTGTTGTCTTTTTAACTCAAAACGAGGTGATTCATTTGACATTTTGATATACTATTGTTTAATCTGACTAGAAAAAACTAAGCTCAATCTAAAAGTCCTCACTCTCTATGGTTTTTGTTTTTGTTTTTGTTTTCGGCCATAACCCAATATAAAATTATAATCACCTTATAGGAAGAATCGGCTAAGAGATCTGATGAAGACCCTTGTTGGTTGAGCAACATGCTCAGCCTCTGTCCTATGTCTTGCACAAGCAGCAAGGTCTCTCTTTGATCCCTTGCCAGGAGAGCTTGCACGCAAAGGCTATTGAACATCAATATTTTGTTATGCAGCTCCATTAGCTTCTTCCCGTACCAAGCCCGTTTGCGAAGGTTCCAGCTTGGTATTTTAGAGCACTTGGAAACAAGCCTCGTCCCATCTTCTAGCAATCTCTTCAACACAATAGTTTCTCTTCCATGACTTGGCCTATTCAATCGTCTGTTTAATTCTTCACTCTCCCCGATCACAGAAGATACCATATCCAGTGTTTCTTGAAGTTCCTCCAATTTAGGTTTGAACATCACAACGGTGTCCTTCGTTCTCCATATCTCCCTTTGAAATTGATCAAACACAACTCCCAAAATAGCTCCCCCAACCATTTCCAACGCCATGCCTTAATCAATTGACCTGAAATATCTGCACAAAAGATTATCTGAGAAACTAAACTTTCACAGCTGAAGAGCAGAATGTTGAACGCGGTTCCTTCTCTGGTTCTTCTTTCAAAAATCAGACTGTGTTATATCCACGGGAAGATGGAAGTTAAATCCTTATAAAAGCACATCGACCAATAATTCGAATAGTATAAAGAATAGAAATAAAAATATGCAAGGACTAAAGACTTAACCCTTATTTTGATGCCTAAAAAAAAAATTTAACCCTTATTTTTATTTCTAAACCAAAAACGAAGGGAAGGTGCAAAAGACAACATATAGTGCCTGTTTGGATTAGTAATTAGAAATGTAACTTGTTGTGAATTTGACTTTTGAAAAAGTTAGATAGGGTAAAAGTTAAATTAGGTGATATGAATTGTGTTTGGATTAGATTTTATAAAAATTAGTTTGTAAAAGTCACACTGAGTAAAAAATTGTTTGAATTATGATTGAATAAAAATAAATTTAGTTTGTAAAATTACCAAAATAAGTATGAGTTTTAATAAATAATGAAACATGATAAAAATAAATAAATTTACATAATATAATGAATTTAAATTATTTCAAAACCAGAATGCTTGTAATTATCGTAAGGGGCAAGTTTGCTTTTTAGATGTTCAGTTTCCTCACTTCTATTTATCGACCAACATAAAATAGTACAGACAACTTGAATCCAAATTTATGCAGAGAGGTGACAAGCTAAATCGAAGCACAAGAATGTCAGTCTCATAAATCAAAACATACTCGACCCAAAAACCAGCCAAACACACAACTAGCAATGCAAACTACTCGACCAACACTCCCTGCATCAATAACACGAAGAACAGAGCAGCAGTAAAATTCAATAAACCAGCCAAACACACATATGAAGAACACCAACTCCTCCTATAACAGATATATATAGTAGGAAACAGCACCAAGAATCAGATCGCCTCTACAATTCAGGCACTCCAACAGAAATAGCAAACCGTCCGCAGAGTGTGAGGCACACCTCGACCAGATCGACAGCAGTGAAGTCTCAGATGGGTAGATCGGACAGTGACCAACAATGCTCAGCCAAGATATGCAACCACCGCTCAAATGCACAGGCAGACGGCGGCGACCACCACTTGTCAACGGCGATGCTAGATCTGACAAGGGAAGAGCAAAGGAGTAGACAAAGGACCAAGAATTGTCAACGGAGATGCTAGATCTGACAAGGGAAGAGCAAAGGAGTAGACAAAGGACCAAGAATTGTCAACGGCGATGCTAGATCTGACAAGGGAAGAGCAAAGGAGTAGACAAAGGACCAAGAAACAGATGACCCACCAGCAGACGGAGCTCACGGCGAAGACGCATCGGACGCGACGGCAAAAATGGGACGGACGTCACGGCGGAGACGCTGCTACGCTCTGCTTTCTTGACGCCGCTGGTAGATCGCACAACAGAAGAGCAAAGGAGTTGAGAAAGCACTAAGATGACCCAGCAGCAGACGGCGTTCACGGCGAAGACGCGACAGACTCGACAACGACGACGCGACGGAGCTCACGGTGGAGGCTGCGATGCTCTGCCTGTCGATGGGAGGATGAATGAGAGGCTTTCGAATATGAGAGAATGAGAGAGAATAAAATGAGGGAGGGTGAGAGAGAAATTAATAATTATACACTTTTTAACGAGAAATTTCCCCCAAAAAAAAAACCTCTCGGAGAAATACTGATGCGGGGTAGATATGAGTCTATGTATTTTTTTCTTTGCCGACGACATGAATTATTCACTTCAATGATGACCCAAATCATGGTTCGGTGACCCACACTATAATTTGGTAAAAAATTACCTAAACACCATTAAAAAAATAAAAATCATAGTTTTGGTCTAAAAATCATAATTTTGACAGAAGCAAAAATTTTCTGTTTTTGATAGAAAAAGAGAGAGTGTGAGAACTTATATGATATGTGTTTTATTGTTTTTTTTATAAATATATTTTTTTATAAACATATTTAATGTTATATCTTATAAATATATATACATATTAATTATTTATTAATTATATTATCTTATGTATTATTAATTATGTTGATAAAAAATATATTATTAACAATTTTATTTCTTTAAATTAAAATATATTATAAAATCTATTTTTTTATGTAATTATCATATTAACTTATGTATTTTTTAGTAATTTGTATATACAAAAAGTACTTCTGATAACAACTATCTAAATACTCTCACCTCTCAGAATCACTTTTTTACAAAAATTATTCTTCACAAAATCTATTCTCCTTAAAATTTATTCTTCAGAAACTATTTTTTAAACTATAATTTGGTTTTATTCAAACGCTCCCAAGATACAATTACTCTTCCACGGAAAACCGGGAAAGCACCCGCTAAGTGTCGTATGACGCGGGGTCCCCGCGCAAAGAAAAGGTCCACTCATGCCATCTATAAATTTTATGGAATAGTGGTACGTCAGTTAAAATTTACATAATACATTAATATAATGAGAGTTCTATTTCGATTTATGGTTATAAACACTTGAGATAAGTGGTTCCAAACATGTTATTATAACGCAAGTGAAAAAGATATTTTTATCTTATTTATAAATTATATCATTAAATTTTTAGTATAAATATATTATTTTATCATTGATATATTCTTTCAGTCGTTAATATAAAACCTAATTATCAAGGTATTAAAAACTGGACTCGTCATTAAACCTGTCAAAACAGTGATTCAAGGGTTAGTGGGTCAAACCGGGGTCAGACCGATCATTAATAAAATAATATAATCAATTAAAAATATTAATATTTAAATATAAATAATCAAAAACTTTTAATTAAATTTAAAATATGCTCGTATGTATATTGAGGGACTGTTATGGGACAGAAGAATCATGTTTCATTGAAGAGATATGAACCAACTCCCAAAAAAACACGAGGCTACAGAGGCGTTTCTTTAATGGTTTGCATTCTCTGATGTGCAATCTCCATTTGTGTGTGTTTTTATTTTATTTGATTTGATGGGAAGGTTAACCAACGTACTCATCTTTATTCTAGTTTCACTCTTCCGTCTTTTTTTTCGTTTTTCTGGCTAATTGAGTACCTTCTAGGTTTTTTTTTTCTTTTTCACCATTTTGATTTCAATCATCTCTAATTTTCTCATGCCTTGATACTGAGACAACGTCGACAGATCAACAAGTGAGCGTCACCATCATCCCAAAGGGCACCGTCTCTGATTAATCTCCACCATCGCCTCCCTTTCGACCTTTCTTCTTCTCCCTCCATCATCTCTGGCATCTCCCAAGTCTCTTCACATGAAATCATCTAAGTCCCAGGTTTTCTTCCACATTTTCTTTTCAATTTCTTACTTGCCCTGAAGATTTTTTGGCTACTCTTGAGATCTAGATCTCTGAAAGAGATTTAAGTTTCAGTGCAATTTATGTTGGTATTCTCTTACCCCCCTTTCTTCTCTGGCCTCCCTCATCGTTCTGTGATTTTTTGGCATCTGTCTTTTTTCAAAAGACAAGTCGGATAACTCTTAAACTCGGTGGGTTACACGAGTTGTAACCGGTTTATACCGGTTCATTCCGATCTGTACCAAGTCAGTTTTCTCCTCGTTTATCCACTAAATAGGACTGGACTGATGGCCGGCTTCCTACTTGAACCGGCCGGTCTAATCCAATTTTCCAAACATTACTAATTATTGAGCTGATTTTAGTTCTAAATATAAAACCCATTTTTCATATTTATTAATTGTTTTAAATTGCTCATATTGATATTCCCTCAATCAAAATTAAGTAGGAGATGAAAATGATATATTAAGAAAGATGATTATGGTATTTTAAGAAAAATATATTATATTTTTTATAATTAGGTAACTTATCTAATTTTTTTAATCAAATCAAATTAGTTAAATAGGTCTTATATGAAGAACTGAAAAAAATATTATATATTATGGTGTTAATTTGTTGGCAAAAAATTATTATATTGTTAATTGTTATTTTCTTAAAAAGTGTATATACTATTATGGTTCTTATTATAAGCCATATGTAACACATTTTTATGCACAAAAAATACATTAAATTAATATTTATTTAGAACCAAATAAGTAATATCGTATCACATATATAGGGTTTGTTTGGAATCATGATCGAATCCTTTAGAAGAAATAGTTTTTTAATAATAATTTATTAAATATAATATAACTATAAGAAAAAGTTTTTTTTCCCAATTATATGGGTATTTGGAATATCTAGGGGTACTTAAAAAATATTTTTATATAAATTAAGATGAAATTCTTTTGACATATATTATACTTAATGCAAATATTATAGGAAAAATTGTAAATAAAGACCCTTCAATATATAAAATAACTGTTAGAGACCCTGAATTTGGAAAATAGTTTCAAAAACCCAGTTCCAAATTGCAAATATGAAATGATAGTGGAATATCCAAAATGTCCTTCTGTTTTTTTTCTCTTTCTTCCTCTCCAAATCTTCTTCCTAACCTTTCCTCCTCCTTTTCCCCTCTCTCTTTGTTTTCTCTTTCGTCTCCAAATTTTCTTCCCTCTCCTCACTCCTTCTCAAAGTATATGGAACTCACAATATTCTTCGGTAGTCCTCTCTTCATTGTCATCCCCCGTCACTTTCTTCTTATCTTGCTTAGCAGCTCTTTCGTCGACAATGAAGCCTCTTCCATCATTCTCTCTGTTGCTGTGGAAGGAGAGGAGAGTCGGGGAGTTTGAGGGAGAGTGATAATCATTTGCAATGCTTGTAATGTTTGCTTGCAATGTGTGCGATGATTGCTTGGTGCTGAGACAACGCCCAACAAATCTGGATTTTTATTCTTCATTTCTATTTTAATTTACAGCTTGTGTTCATAATTGAAAATAACAGGTTTGATAAGTTGTTGAAAATAACAAGTTGACAAGTTCTGATACCCATTGCACGACAAATTCAGTAATGCGAATAACAAGTTTAGCAAGGCAAATAACAACTTTTGATAAGCAATACATAGAAATTCGAGTTTCTGTGTTAAAATAACAGCATTTTCAGATTTCTTTAGTAGATGACAAGTTCTGATACACAATTCATGACAAGTTCAGTAAGGCAAATAACAAGTTTAGTAAGACGAATGACAACTTCTAATAAGCAATTTATAGAATTTTGAGTTTCTGTGTTACAATGACAAGTTCCCATTAGGTTTTCATACTTTTTCTGTTAAAATGACTGAATTTCCACATTGATTTATGAAATGACAAGTTCACAATAGAAAATGACAAGTTTCCATAAGATTTTCATACTTTTTCATACTTTTTTGCTAAAATTACAGTTTGTACATTTCTAACAGCAATCACTTCTGATAAACACGAAATGACAAGTTCACAATGAAAAATGATAAGTAAAGTATGGCAAATGACAAGTTCTCATAACGTTTTCATACATTTTCATACTTTTTTTTATTGAAATTACAATTTGCATATTTTTGATAGCACCCACTTCTAATAATTACAAACAAGCTCTAAATTGTGGAAATCAAGTATGATAATTATATTTCGGTGGATAAATCGATCAAGATGTGGGATGTAAGGAACAAACGAGCCCTAAATACAGTGCTAAACGAATAAAGTTCTCACCTTATATGTAGAATTTGATTGTTTCTTATTCATATGATATGACAATTTACATTTGGAATTTCATGGTTGAGGATGCACTTGTAAGTGAATATGATTTTCGTAGTGCATTTGCCGCTGGTGTTGATATGAGCATGCTTCTCGAGGGGCTTATGAGAGTTTTAGTACTATAGTTTTATACATTAGAAGGAAATGAGAGGTGAAGTTGATGATGAAATATGTTAATTAGGAGAGGTTGCTGTCAGAAATTTACACATTGTTATTTCAGCAGAAAAATTTACAATTATATGAAAACGTGATGGGAACTTGTCATTTTACATACTTAACTTGTCATTCGTTATTATGGACTTGTAATTTACTGTTTATCAGAAGTGTTTGCTGCCAGAAATTTGCACATTGTTGTTTTAACAGAGAAATTTACAATTGTATGGTAACGTTATGGGAACTTGTCATTTTACATACTTAACTTGTCATTCACTATTGTGGACTTGTTATTTACTGTTTATCAAAAGTGGTTGCTATCAGCAATGTGTAAATTGTAATCCCAGTAGAAAAAAAAATATAAAAATGTATGAAAATGTTATGAGAACTTGTTATTTGCCATATTTAACTTGTCATTTTCCATTATGAACTTGTCATTTCGTGTTTATCAAAAGTGGGTGCTGTCAGAAATGTGCAAATTATAATTCCAACAAAAAAAACCATGAAAATGTATGAAAATATTATGAGAACTTGTCATTTACCATACTTAACTTGTCATTTTTTATTATGAACTTGTCATTTCATATTTATCAGAAATTGTTACTGTCAGAAATGTGCAAATTATAATTCCAGCAAAAAAGTATGAAAATGTACGAAAATTTTATGCGAACTTGTCATTTTCTATTGTGAACTTGTCATTTCATGAATCAATGTGGAAATTCAGTTATTTTATCAGAACTTGTCAACTTGTTATTTTCAACAACTTATCAAACTTTTTATTTTCAATTATGAACACAAACTGAAAATCAAAATAGAAATGAAGAATAAAAATCCAGATTTGCTGGGCGTTGTCTCAGCACCAAGCAATTATCGCACACATTGCAAGCAAACATTACAAGCATTGTAAATGACTATCACTCTCCCTCAAACTCCCCGACTCTCTTCTCCTTCCACAGCAACAGAGAGAATGTTAGAAGAGGCTTCATTGTTGACGAAAGAGCAGCTAAGCAAGATAAGAAGAAAGTGACGGGAGATAACAATAAAGAGAGGACTACCGAAGAACCTTATGAGTTCCATATACTTTGAGAAGGAGTGAGGAAAGAGAAGGAAATTTGGAGAGGAAAGAGAGAACAAAGAGAGAGAGGAAAAGGAGGAGGAAAGGTTGGGAAGAAGATTTGGAGTGGAAGAAAGAGGAAAAAAACCATTTTGGACATTCTACCATCATTTCATATTTGCAATTTGAGATCAGGTCTTTTGAAGTAATTTTTCAAATTTAGGATCCCTAATAACTATTTTATATATTAGGAGGTCTTTGTTTGCAATTTTTTCAATATTATAAAATAACTTTTGAAAAGCTAAACCAATCACTTCGTATGTTCCCAAAAAAAAAAAAAAAAACTAATCACTGCGTACAATGCCAAAAAAGCATATGATTCGTTCGTTGGTACGGGGAGATCAGTTTTCTAGTCGCGAGAATTATGGAGAGCAGAGGGGACGAAGTGGGGAAGCCGATGATGCTGCTGTTATGCGGCACCCTCGTATGCTAGCACTGTGCCTACTGGAATTCTCGCCTCGTTTCCTTGGTATCCGATGTCTTCATCGTTCTTCTCTGCTCCCTCGCCATTCTCGGCCTTCTCTTCCGTCAAATGAACATATCGTAATCACCCAAGTTTCCTTCTTTTTCCTTCATCTATCTCGTTGTCGCTTAACTTGTCAAATTAAACCATCCAATTAGGTTTTTTTTGGTCCCTTTTCTTTTCTTGTTCAATCTGCTTTTCTGTATATAGCGATACTTTGGACACAATTTAGTCTTAGCTCTTAGTTGCCTTGAACATGGATGACATCATTTCCTATTTCTCAATACTAATTGCTAGCATAATCAGGTAGAACAAAATTATTTGGTCCTTTTGATTTTTGAAATTTTGAAATTTTGAATGATCGCCTTGGTTGGCGTCTTGGACATCTGATATGATTTCATAAGAAGTGTTTTGGTAGTACTGTCTATGTTGTGCGTGTGTCTTTAGTCTTCTTTTTCATCAGATTCACGCTTAGATGCACAAGGAAGATGTGTGTTCTTCATTTGCAAATGGCCTTCATATTTTCAACTTATCTAATACAACCTGTCCCCTTCTGAAAAACTGTTTTAGGGTCCCAGTCGATCCTCTTGAATGGCAAATAACTCAGGACACTGCTAATAGCATTGTTGCGTGGTTCGTTAATACCATAGGTGCAGCCGAGTCTGTATTAAGAGTTGCAGCGACAGGGCATGACAAGAGACTGTTTCTGAAGGTATTTTTTAGCTTATGCAACTTAAATCTATTTTCAGGTAGTAAAAAACATCAATGCAATCTCCAGAAATTGTGGTTTTTCTTTGTTGTTTTACGTATCATAAGTCTTTATTTAATGTTTATATAAGAGAAACACATGAGCATGAGCTATTTGAATTCAAGTTTTGCTAAGGCGTGAAACTATGGGTGTTGAATTTAAAGCTATTGGAGCAAACGAAAATGAGCCACTACTGGCTCAAGTTATTCTATGGTTATGGACGTGCCTTTGAGAAGATTGGGAGGCAACTCACCATTGCATCTGATGGAATGTCATTAGTTTTGCAATTTATGCATCTTTTGCTTATCTTGACTGCATTTTAATATGTTTTGCAGTCATTCACAATCTGTTAACATCCTCTGCTAACATTTAAGGTTGTTTGATCATTGAATAAGAATTCATTCACCGTGCCATTCTCTCAAAGTATTGGACTATTTGTGTGCTTAGATTCCAGAAAGCACTGGTTCATTTTTGACAGTTATAATCCCATAGTATTTGTCATACATTTGATTTTGCTTTTGATGAAGAGGCATGTAAAAGAGCTAATGATTTATGTACATCTCATTTCAGGTGATTTTTTGCCTTTATGTATTCTCCGCTTTAGGAAGATTGGCTTTGGGTGCAGCAGCTGCCTATGCTGGTATATCACCTTAATATCCACTTTTCTTGTTCCTTCTTTTGAGCTACCAGGGTAATTAATTTTTTTCTTTTTACTTATCCTGAAATAATGTAATGATTTTGAGTTCTAGATTTTTCTCTGTTCGGCTTCAGCCTTTGCAATGCTGTTGTATAGCTGCAAATTGTGGGCTGTATCTTTTTTGACGCGGAGATGAAAAATAGAGCCAATTATGAATAATTATATGTCAAAAGAGCCAATTAACTAGAGCTATAACACATTGATATACTGTTAATTTTGGATTCCAAATCCTTAAAATGGAGTGTCAGAAAAATGCTTGGAACCTTTGAGGGAGGAAGATTTTTGTTCTAGTTCTATATTGTTGGCTCATTTTATTCTTTCTACCGATGGGAAATCTTTTCCGCACAAATTGCAGATTTGAATTTATGGTTTAGCTGAGATTTATGTCCTTTATTGGTGCAGGATTATGCTTGTTTTGTCTTTATATGTTTATGGAGTGCTCTCATTCACTTAGCTCATGTGTGGCCTGGTTCTTGGGAAACAGAAATGACAACGGGAAAGAGCAAGACACAATGTAGCATATTAGGTTTGCACTTGACTTGTGGTGCAAGATTTTGTGTGTACATTGAAAGTTAGCTAATCACCAATCAAATAACCTATTGTGAATGATTTATTTTGTAAATTATAAGGATCAGAGGGGATGGTTATGCTGTTAAGTAAACTGTTGAAAAAGCCCGAGCAGGCCGCTTGACATCAACGGCAATCCTTTTGACATGGAAATAGAAACAGATGAGTTAATTGTAAACATTTGTTATTCTAGTTAATAGTATGCTCGGTTCTCTTCTCAGCCACAATGCCCACATCTATGCCCTCCTCAGGTCGGTTTTAAGCTCAGTGCAGAACGAGGCACTTGATTGTGACACAACTTGGTGGTTACACGGCTGCTAAAATTGAATCACTGGGGATTTTAATTAAATTGTGTTCCATTAGAAAAAGCCTGGATTGTTAATTACAGAGCATCATGTTTGCGGAAATGAGGTCCAATGTAACAAATGCACATGATGGCTTTGCATTCGGGTTTCGTGAGAAAGGAATTTGGCTACTTTAAAATTCATTAATAAATGAAGAGTAAGTAATGACAAGTTCTAAAGAAAAGAATGACAATAGATTCAAGTTGATTACTTATTATTGAATTTTTTTTGTAATTAAATTTCTTTCTCGAAATTTCTAAGTAATTTTCCCTAGAATATATGGAATTAAACATACTCGAGTTATTTCGAATTCAAGAGTAATCATATTATTGTACTGTTTACATTAATTTTAAGTACTTTATCTTGTTTGGAAACTACACATGAACACTTTTCCCCAACCTCAATTTTACGTAGGGTGGATTCCTTGTAATTTAATGATAAAAGGAAAAGGTGATAACAAAGGGATGGATGTTGCTTTTGGTGTCCCAGAAGACCCTCATCTTTCTTTTTCTTTTCTTTTCTTTTCTTTTCTTTTTTTTGGGATGAAAGTGTGTATTTTATTCAAGCAAAACTGCACAGTACCACAGGGAGACAGGTCAAGCAAGCAAAAATAACAACAGGATCGTGAAATTACAAAGAGGCCAAGCATAATAAAATTTAAGCGGCCTGCGTATAATTTATAACCATTGAGCACCCCCTGAATCTTAATTATCAGCAGAAAAAGATACTCTCTCTCTCTCTCTGTTTTTTTTTTGTCTTTGAAGTAGAGTTGTGTCAATTAAATAAAAAATTAGAACATTTTTTTGTTACTTTTTAATTTTGATTCTATATTAGTAGTGCCTTTCCTTGTCGTAGTCTTTCCCTAGAATGCTCAAAAGCCTTCGGCGCCATTGTTGGATTCCCTAGCTCTCTCCAACAAACTGTCCTAGTTTGTTTCAATTGAAATAATGCCTGAATGACTGATGGCACTTCCACGTGGTGGAAAGAAAATTGAAAGATAGGAGGAAAAAATCGCATGGGGTCCCAAAAAAAAAAAATCTCATTACTCATGATAACTCTTATAAAATTTTATATTTTCACTCATATTGATGTATTGATGATTATAGGGTTGTTCATTTAAGGGTAAAATAATATGCTTGATGTAAATAACTTCATAAAAAAAATAGGAACTCTAAATTTGTTACAATTTCAAAAAATTTATCATCTTTCATTTCTAAGTTAAATTTGCTCTTTTTTTGAAATGGCAACATCATTATATTAAAGTTAACTTTTGGAGAAAAGTAAATTCAAATTAACCTTGAACAATAATAGGAAAAATAAGAACTACTCTATCAACTCTTTATTTTAATAATAGGAAAAGTAAGAACTACTCTATCAACTCTTTAGTTTCCTTTGCACTCTTATTCTATGTCTAACAGTTGTACTCTATTAAGACAATAAGACTAAATAGAAATACTTGATAGAAAGAAAACCATGATTCACTTCCTATTGATTTTATTCATATCTTCCTAATTTTTTTCTTTTTTCTTTCTTTCTTTTGGGGGGATGGGGGAGAAAAGGAATTGCAAGCTTTTTCTTCTTTATTTGACAAAAATTAATATGGTTTCCATCTTAAGCTTCTGTAAGTTTTCCCTTCATGACGTTCATATATAAAATCAAGTTGAGGGATGATCTTCCAAAGTATGCAGTCTGCGTATTTGAAGTATTGCAATCTCCATTGTTGGCAAAATATGAGAGGAAGGATAATGATGCCAAGGCCAAAAGTAAACCCCAATTCAGCACTCAAAAAATTCCAATCAATGGAGTTCCCATCATTTGATTTAGTTGTTTTTGAAGATGGTGTTTGCAAACCTGGAATTTCACCCAAACTGCAACTCTATGTCAGTGGAGGTCCACATAAGGCTTCATTGCCTTTGAAACAATATGCTTCAAATGATTGAATTTGAGTCCCTTTTGGGATTTTCCCAGTCAAATGGTTGTGAGAGAGGTTCAAAAATTCAAGGAAATACAAACTTGCAAGCTCTGTTGGTATGTCCCCTCTAAAAGAGTTCACAGACAAGTCTAAGGACTCAAGATACTTCAGATTCCCTATAGATGAAGGGATATGGCCTGAAAAAGCATTTTGTGACTAATTAAAGGCATGAAGTGCTTTGAAATTAATTAGCTCTTCTGGTATTGGCCCTTTAAAATGGTTGGATGAGAAATCCAAAGATGTGAAGGCCGTAAAAATCTTAACCAACTTTAGTTGTCTTCCTTTGTTGACCATTGTCACTGAATGTAGATAACTTCGACGACCAAAATCATTGGCATTAATATCAGAGAATAAGTGGCTAATCACAAAAGGTGGTTCTACTGCTATCAATTCGGCTAGTTTTGGTGCCAGATCCTTGTTCACAGTTGATAATGCATTCTTGAAGTCCACAACATTAGCATTGTCATAGATGTCAAAAGACAACTAGCCAAATTTTGTGCCACTTTCATCTTTAGCTGGTCTCATCAATGCTTTCCAACTTTGCAGGAGCGCTATAGGTAGAGTACCATTTAAATTATTTGAGGCCAGGTCAACAATTTGAAGTGTCTCCCACTTTCCAATGCTATTTGGACATTCAAGTGTCCCATAAATTTTGTTTGACCTTAGAATCATGACTCTCAAAGTGGATACATTCCCCAAGAAACACAGAAATCTATCGGTCAATTGATTGTTTCCAAGGTTTAAGACTTGTAGTTTTTGGCAATTAGCCAATGACTCTGGGATTGTACCACTTAAGAAATTTTCATTGAGATCTAGGAATCGAAGGGCACAAAAAGCTAAAAATGTATTAGAAACTTGGCCTTTGAGGTTGTTTCCAGCTAGATTTAACACCCTAAGTTTGTTACTCATTCTTGTCAAACACTCAAGAATGGCTTCACTAAAGTTGTTGTCAGAAAGATCAAGCACACGGAGAGTTGACATGTTACATAGGGATTCATGGATTTTTCCATGAAAAGTGTTGTTTGAAAAAGAGAGAAAATATGTGAAAGGGAGATGATTGCCAATATTTGGTGGGGTAATAGAGCTAAATCCATTGCTTGAGTAATCCAAATAGATCACATCTTTTGGGAAAATGGGAGGGTGTCCTTTGAGTTGGTTGGAGTGGAGATCAAGAAGAAACAAATTAGATGTAATATTGTGAAAAGGACCTTCCAAATTTGTGAGAAAATCGTTGGAAAGATTAAGAAAGACCATGAAATCAGATCTCCAAATCCAATTGGGTATTGTTCCTCGAATTTGGTTGCTGGATAAGTTAAGGTACAACAAATTGGATTGATTTCTCAAAAAACTAGGAAACTCTTTCAATTTACATTCTACCCCTTATCTTAATTATAAGACCTTGTTTGTACTACAAACTATACACACACATCAAATGAATTCAAAAGTATAGTGTTGAAGCAATAACATAATAGAATTCAAAATTTAAGTTCTTTTACAATAATACGTAACTTCACATAAAATAGTTATGTATTTAGAGGGATACAAAACTATAGGAGAAAATCTCATAAAACGAAGTTTAAAATTACTAAAGGTCTGTTTGGATCAGCGATTAGAAAAGTAGCTTATTAGAAAAGTAGCTTTTAAAAAAGTGAAGTTTGGTAAAAGTTAAATTGGATAAGCTGAATTGTGTTTGGATTGGAGTTTGAAAAAGTTAGTTTGTAAAAGTGAGATTGGTAAAAATTTGTTTGGATTATAGTTGAATAAAAGCAAGTTTGGTTGTAAAATGACCTAAATGGGTATGAGTTTTAATAAATAATGAAACATGATTAAAAAAAATGATTTCACACAATACAAGGAAATTAAAATAATTTAATATGAAGAAAGTCAAATTTAATGAGTGAATTAAATTTTAAAACTTTAGAGAAATCATAAAAAATATTTTAAATATAAAGTGAAACATGGAAAAAAAATGAATTGAGATAATACAATAAATTTAAATTAATTTAATATGAAGAAGTGAAATTGATTGAGTGAATTAAATTTTAAAACTTTAGAGAAATCATAAAACATAATTTAAATATAAAGTGACACGTGAAAAAATAAAAGTATATTTCTAGGAGCATATTTAAAAATAAAAGTATATGTATAACATATTTATTATTTTTAACTAATTTTAACTGATTTTTTGTTATCTATAAATTAGTTATTTGAAACTTATAATAAGAACCAAAGGAGATAATAAATCTCTTAACTTTTTCTTTCTCCATGTTTTAAAAGTTATAAGTCATAAGCTGTTAATTTAAGTTTATAGCTTATTGTAACTTTTTATACAAAAGCTATATTACCCAATCACTCAACCAAACAGTATCAAAATTTGTAATCGTGCTTTTTTAAGCTTATAAGCCGCTTATGGTGCCTAGAACGCCTGGCCAAATAAGCAGTAAATCCTACGTCACATTTGATAATAACATTTTAATAAGTTTTGATACTATTGAATTTATAAATAACAATATATTTTAATAAAAATTTTATTTGAGATTTAGTAATTTAATTTTTTTTTTTAAAGGATTCTTCAGAGTCTTGATCTAATAGCGACAGGGAAAGCTCTCTCTTTCTCCCAGCCAGGCACAGGTCTTTTTGCCCTTTTTATCAATCACACTCACAAGTCACAAGTCTTTAGTCTCTTTGAAAAGTCAAATAATATTAAAGAAGTTGCAGTATTAGTTGACTCTCTAAGTTCCTCTTTCTTCATGAACAAGACTATCGAAGTTGTTTTATTAACAAATTTTGTCTTCTTTTCTTCCGTTTCAAAAATGATGTTTGAAAGTTGACTTTCAATTTCTTAAATACTACTTCCAATGCTTAATATAAGATCATGTTTAACTTTTATTTTAGTTCTAAATATAAGACCCCAATCCACTTTATCTCTCATATTTACTCAATTTTTTCCGAGATAGTCTTTCTAATAATTATAGTTCTAGTTAATACATTTGATTAGTGAGGATATTTTAGAAAAGACAACACCTATTTAGAACAAATAATTAACTCAACTTACTTCTTTAATCTCCTCAAATTAGTTAACTGGCTTTTATAATTAAAACCGGAGGTAGTATACTAGCCAGAGGATTTTTTTTTTTGCATTCAATACTTTTATTGAATGTTTTTGTTTGAAAATAATTAAGATTTTTTGTTGTTGTTTTTAATACGTTAAGAGATCACGGAAGGGACGAAATTTAGAATCTATAAAGAGGGAATGAGAGTTGGGTTCCAAATATTTTATTTAATTATAATTTAGTTTAAAAAACATTAGTTGATTAATAAATTTCAAATATTAATTTGAATTAGTTATAAATGTGAAAATTTTAGTTGCAAATCTCATGAAATAACTCATGAGATTTAAATGCTTAGTGGTGGAATATTTGATTCCTGTAACTGCCGATTTATATTTAAATTGCCCAGAATATATGCCAATTAATAGCTTAATTTTTATTTTTAATCCTCTCATTTTACTTGTTCATTTAAATCTGAACATTTTTTTTGTTAATGAGAAAATTGTAAATAAAAACCCCAAAATATGTAAAATTACAATTTGGGACTCTAAATTTGAAAAATAATAAATACAGACCCAGTTCCATTTTTTGCAAATATAAAATGTGGTTGAAATGTCTGAAATACCCCTCAGTGACATTTCAGTTGTTGTTAACTCCTGTTATTATTAATTCCCTATTTATATGTTGTTATTAATTTTCTTGCATTTCTTGTTAATCATCTAATTTTCATTGTTAATTCTTTTATTTTACTTGCTAATTCACACTTAAATATTTGCACATTTTTTTGTTATGTATATTTTTCTTTGCTATATGATAAATTGAATTTGATGGTTTGATGGTCATAATCTTTTTTTTTTTTTTGAATAAGTGGCCATAATCCTTTTAATGTACTAATATTTTTTCATCTATAGAATTTAATTTCATTTTAATTCAAGAAGAATGTAGTAAAATTTCATAATTTTTCAGAAGCAAATGGAAGTTAACTTGTTACAGTAGGAGTACAATGAAATTTTTCCTAACATTTTTTTTATATGAATATTCTTTTACTTTGTGTAAAAGATATTTTAATTTATTTATGGTTAATGTCCAACTAGCAAACCATTAATCGTTACTCAGCTCAAAATGGCTAAATAAGAAAAAGAATGATGAATGCTTACATATCTAGAAAGTGTGATTCCCAAAGTTTCTAACCCAAACGTCAGTGGTATTGGACTGCAAAAGAGAGTCTCTCTTTTATTCTGAAAATTTACTATTTAATTCAGCTTATATACATCATTAAAAATATTCTTAAAATATCTTAAAAGTTATGAAACACGTAATTATCAAAGAAATCAATAATTTGAAACTAACAATTGAAACCTTATAAGAGACTAAAGACAGAAGGAAAGCTTCATTTTATAAATTTGGATTAATATTATTTTTAGTCATTGAAATTAGCATTCATTTTAATTTTCATCCATGAAATATAAAATCAATTATTTTAGTTTCTGAAATTTTACCTCGTTTTAGTTTAGGTCTCAAAAAATTTAAAGGAATAATTTTATTCTCTAAAATTTGATTTTATTATGCTTCAACTTAAAATTTTTTATCTTTAAAACAACAATCATAACTAAAATAACATTAAATTTAGGAACAAAATTAATTTTTTTTCAAATTTGAGGGACTAAATTTAAAACAAAATAAATTTTAAAAAGTAAAATGCTTTTAACCGTATAAATTATTAGTGGAATTAGTTTTTATCATCTTGTCAATGTTTCAAAAAACAAAAGTTACTGGAATTGGAGGGTGTTTAAAACATCGTATAATTACTTTTTAGAAACACTTTTTTATAAATTAAGACAAATTTATTTACATATTTATTTTAACGTACTTCTGAAACTGTAATTTTATTCTTATCCAAACGTAAACTTAGTTGAAGAAGTCTAAAGGAAAACTTGGAAGTTAGGTTCGCTGATTTCCCATTGTCTATGTAGGACATGGTACGAGGGAGATCGGTTTCCTGGTCGCGAGAATTATGGAGAGCAGGAGGGCCGAAGTAGGGAAGCCGATGATGCTGCTGTTATGCGGCACCCTGGTATACTATCACTGTGCCTACCGGAATTCTAGCCTCGTTTCTTTGGTCTCCGATGTCTTCATTGTTCTCCTCTGCTCCCTCGCCATTCTCGGCCTTCTCTTCCGTCAAATGAACATATCGTAATCACCCAAGTTTCCTTTTTTTTCCCCTTCATCTTTCTCGTTGTACTATCCAATTAGGGTTTTTTTTTTTCCTTTTCTCTTCTTGTTCAATCTGCTTTTCTGTATATAACGATACTTTGACACGATTTAGTCTTAGCTCTTAGTTGACTTAAACATGGATGACGGGATTTCCTATTTCTCAATACTAAGTGCTAGCATAATCAGTTAGAACAAAATTATTTGGTCCTTTTGATTTTTGAATTTTTGAAATTTTGAATGATCGCCTTGGTTGGCGTCTTGGACGGCTGATATGATTTCATAAGAAGTGTATTGGTAGTATTGTCTATGTTGTGCGTATGTCTTTAGTCTTCTTTTTCATCAGATTCACGCTTAGATGCACAAGGAAGATGTGTGTTCTTCATTTGCAAATGGCCTTCATATTTTCAACTTATCTAATACACCCTGTCCCCTTCTGAAAAACTGTTTTAGGGTCCCAGTCGATCCACTTGAATGGCAAATAACTCAGGACACTGCTAATAGCATTGTTGCGTGGTTCGTTAATACCATAGGTGCAGCCGAGTCTGTATTAAGAGTTGCAGCAACAGGGCATGACAAGAGACTGTTTCTAAAGGTATTAGTTAGTTTATGCAACTTAAATCTATTTTCAGGTAGTAAGAAACAACAATGCAATCTCCAGAAATTGTGGTTTTTCTTTGTTGTTTTACGTATCATAAGTCTTTATTTAATGTTTACATAAGAGAAACACATGAGCATGAGCTATTTGAATTCAAGTTTTGCTAAGGCGTGAAACTATGGATGTTGAATTTAAAGTTATTGGAGCAAATGAAAATGAGCTACTATTGGTTCAAGTTATTCTATGGTTATGGACGTGCCTTTGAGAAGATTGGGAGGCAACTCACCATTTCATCTGATGGAATGTCATTAGTTTTGCAATTTATGCATCTTTTGCTTATCTTGATTGCATTTTAATATGTTTTCCATTCATTCGCAATCTGTTAACATCCTCTGCCAACATTCAAGGTTGTTTGATCATTGAATAAGAATTCATTCACCCTGCCATTCTCTCAAAGTGTTGGACTATTTGTGCGCTTAGATTCAAGAAAGCACTGGTTCATTTTTGACGGTTATAATCTCAAAGTAGTTGTCATGCATTGATTTTGCTTTTGATGAGAGGCATGTAAGAGACCTAATGGTGAAGAGGCATGTAAAAGAACTAATGGTTTATGTACATCTTATTTCAGGTGATTTTTTGCCTTTATGTATTGTCTGCTTTAGGAAGATTGGCCCTGGGTGCAACAGTTGCCTATGCTGGTATCTTACCTTAATATCCACTTTTCTTGTTCCTTCTTTTGAGCTACCAGAGTAATTAACTTTTTCTTTCTACCTTTTTCTCCTGAAATAGTGTAATGATTTTGAGTTCTAGATTTCTCTGCTTTTCTAGTCCCCAGCTGTTTGGCGTCAACCTTGGCAATGCTGTTTTATAGTTGCAAATTGTGGGCTGTATCTTTTTGATGCAGAGATGAAAACTAGAGCCAGTTAAGAATAATTATATGTCAAAAGAGCCAATTAACTAGAGCTATAACACATTTATATAATGTTAATTTTGAATTCCAATCATTAACATGGAGTGTCAGAAAAATGCCTGGAACCTTCCCCCCGGGGGGGGGGGATTTTTGTTCTACTTCTATATTCTTGGCCCATTTTATTCTTCCTACCGATCGTAAATCTTTTCCGCACCAAATGCAGATTTGAATTTATGGTTTAGCTGAGATTTATGTCCTTTATTGGTGCAGGATTATGCTTGTTTTGTCTTTATATGTTTATGGAGTGCTCTCACTCACTTAGCTCATGTATGGCCTGGTTCTTGGGAAAAAGAAATGACAACGGGGAAGAGCAAGACACAATGTAGCATATTAGGTTTGCACTTGACTTGTGGTGCAATTTTTTGTGTGTACATTGAAAGTTAGCTAATCACCAATCAAATAACCTATTGTGAATGATTTACTTTGTAAATTATAAGGATCAGAGGGGATGGTTATGCTGTTAAGTAAACTGTTGAAAAAGCCCGAGCAGGCCGCTTGACATCAATGGCAATCCTTTTGACATGGAAATAGAAACAGATGAGTTAATTGTAAACGTGTTATTCTGGTTAATACTATGCTTGGTTCTATTCTCAGCCACAATCCCCACATCTATGCCCTCCTCGGGTCGGTTTTAAGCTCAGTGCAGAACGAGGCACTTGATTGTGACACGACTTAGAGATTATACGGCTGCTAAAATTGAATCACTGGGGATTTTAATTAAATCGTGTTCTATGAGAAAAAACCTGGCTTGTTAATTACGGAGCATCATGCATGCTGAAATTGGGCCCAAACATAACAAGTGCGCATGATGGCTTAGAAACCATTTGCAAATTAACATCCTCTGATAGGAAATGAGCAAAATAACAGGGTGAGGAAGGGACAGCGTGTAGTGAAAAGTTGTCCCGCATCAAGAGGGAACAGTGTTTGAAGGAGGAAAAGGGCCAAAAAAAAATAACAGTGATATGTAAAATAATAAAGGGTTAATATAACTTTTGGTTCTTTAAGTTTGTTCTCATTTTGATTTTTATCTCTCAAGTTTTTTTTATTTAAAACATTAATCCTTATAACTTAATTAAAATCTAGATCATTTTGCCCTTTGAGGGGTCAAAACATATGATTTGAAATTTGAGATACTAAAACCAAAATGAGAACAAATTTAGGAAACCAAAGATTATTTATTAATCCAATAGTAAATGAAAATATTTAAATTGGAAATCTGGATATTGAAACATGGGAAAACCATGGTTCAAAAAACTAGACCAGATCGGCCGGTTTAGGTAGGAAACCTACCAGTTTTTCTGTTCAGTTCATCACTTGAACTAGGAAAAAATTGAACCCGTACAGACTAGATTTACCCGACACCAACTGGTGGTAACCTGCGTAAATTGTTGGTTTAAGGAGGTTATCCGATTCAATATTTTTATACGGGTTAAGGTGTGCCCAACACCCCAAACTATTTTTCCAAGTACACCCAGTGTCCTAAAGTAATTTTCGATGCATCCAGTGTCCCAAACTAATTAAAACGGTGCGTCCACATTCCAAGTTAACAGAAAAGTCTCGTTTGACCGTTACCTTACTGACTCAGCTGAAGATTGACAGAAAAATCTACATGGCGGACACAGACGTCTGATGTGTATTATTTGACTAAAGCTCCCAAACGAGTCCGGTAGCAACAAGTGTTTTTTCGAAAGGCAACGACGATGTCGACAAAGTGACCAGGGGAAAGTTCACTATGTTCTAGGAGGAGGAAAACAAACGCAAGTCGGATGAGGAGTTGATAGAGATGGAGATGGAAGTGTGTGGTGGAAGAAATGGGATAAAATCTTAAAGATGAGGATGGGATTGAATGGGTGGTACATCTGTCAAGATTTAAGAGGGTGGATTGGTGGTCTTTCTTTTTTTTAAGTTTTAAAACTGGCAAAAGATATGTTAGAAAAGGAGGAAATAAATTGAATTTTCAGTCAAAATAATACACATCAGACGCTTGTGTCTGCCATCTAGGATTTTTCCGTCAACCTTAGCTGAGTGAGTAAGGTAATGGTCAAACGAGACTTTTCTATTAGCTTGGGATTTGGATGCACCGTTTTAATTGGTTTGGGACACTGGATACACAAAAAATTACTTTAAGATGCTGGGCGCACCTGAAAAAATAGTTTGGGGTGCTGGGCGCATCTTGGCCAGTCAAAATAATACATCATACACCTATGTGTCCGCCACGTCAGTCAACCTTCTGCTGAGTCAGCAAATAACAGTCAAACTTAACTTTTCTGTTAGTCTGAGATATGGATGCACCGTTTTAATTAGTTTGGGACACTGGATGCACCGAAAATTACTTTAGGACACTGGGTATACCTAAAAAATAGTTCAGGGTGCTGGGCGCACCTTAACCCTTTTTATACCTGCTCAAAACATCGAGAATTCTGAGGAAAAAAAAACCAATTGATTGGAAAACGAAGAAAGAGGAAGAAGAAAGAAAATAGAGGAAAAGATATCTAAAATAACTTGCTTTACAAGAAAACTCTTGAAAATCATGGTAAAAAACGAAGTGAAAGGATTCTTTCAGGAGGTTCACATGGAGGAGGAGGAGGAAAATATGTTTCAGGAGGTAAAAAGTTTGTTGTGTAAGAAGACTGAAAAATAGAGAGAAGGGAGAAAAAAGACCTCCAACGAGACCTAATGCTAGAGATTCAAAGCTTTGGAAAATGACAAAAAAAAAAAAAGGGGAAGGTATAAATGACACCTCTGAGACTAAACCAACATGTAACAGACAGCTATTCTATTTCCTTCCCCCCCCCCCCCAAAGGTATCTGATAGTCATTCATTCCGTATTAACACACATATATATTTTTATATTCTTTTTCTTTTTCTTTTTTACCGTTTTCTAGAAGGGATATATTGTTCCTTTATTGCAATTATAATACATATCATATATCGTATTTATTATTTAATAGAATGTTTTTAAGTATTACTTTTATTAAAATATTTTTTATAATTAAATATGAATATTTTTAAAAATTTGATTTAAATTATATTTGTTAAATAATCACTGGTTCAACTTTGGGTCAATCCCGATCTAACTCATTAACTCTTAACCTAATACCTCAACTGATTCACTAACCAATCCGGTTTTTTTGAACCTTAGGAAAAAACCCATTCCACCCACCACACTTGAATTACTTAATCATCCTCACAATAAATCGAAAACTTTCCCCACCTTGGAACCTTCCCGAGACTTCCATACCAACAGGAAGAAAGCCCCAAGGACCAGTTAGCGAGCAACTACTACAAAAACAATCATCCAGTTCTTGTTAAACTATAAAGAATGAGTCTTGTGGACAAGCAAAACGTCCTTCCATGCTTCATAGAACATCCAGGTGATGCCTGAGGATGGCATGACCTTCAAACAGCTAGCACCCCATCCCCTGTAAAGCCCCAACAGACCCTCTTCTCGTACAACTTCCGCAAGTGCCCCCGCCATGTGTGGTGGGCACTTACCCTGCAAAGCTCCTACCATAAGGCGTTTTCTGGCCACCTCCAGGGGGAAGCTGATTGTGCTTGCAGTAAAACCTAGCATGCCACTAAGGTCAATCAGTACAACCATTAATGTCACTAACTAAAAACATTCAAGTTCTAACCAGATAGAAACCTATAATTTAAACGAGCTGCGTTAGTTGCCAGGCCAAGTGAAACATTAACGACGTTCTAGTTGAATATCTATCCAATCTATCTGATAATATATAAATAGCAGGAATTTTTTTTTTTTTTGGGTACAAAAAAAGTTTAGAATAATTGGATCCTGAGAGCTCACCAAGACCAGGGCATACATCTAAGCTTAGAGAGCATTTTTAGAGGTACTTACAGATTGCTCACCAACAATATCTTCACATTAGCAACAGGATCCAAACTCACAAACTTGTGGGTTATAAACCAACTCCTTATCAACTAAACCAACTTTTATTAGCTTGTGAATCTAATTTAATGTATTTGGCTTGTGAATCTAATTTAACGTATTTGACTTGTGAATGTTATTGGATTGTATGAGGCCGTGTTTTGTTTTTGTTTGTTTTTTGTTTTCCCTCTTTTTTCATAATTGAGTTCAAATTCAACAGAGAACTAGATATTTGCCTATACCCAACAATTGATACGTTTCCTCCCTCATTTAGTCTAAAACAGAGTGGAAGAATGACAATCAAAAAGCAAATAGATAATTTCTATATTAAAATATTTTTTTGGCATCACTCATTTGTTGGTTGCAACTGGGGACATGAAAGAATTTGTACGAATGCGTGGAATTGAACAAGAGAGATAAAGAGAGAGAGATAGACCATAGTATGAAGTCCAGCAATTACAACAGAATCTCTTACCTGCTAGAGCTCCAATCAAAAGCATCTCTGGCCGGTTTAGCGACTTCTTATTTTTAGACTGGCAGTAAGATTGCTTCATGGTGTCATACATGAAATAATAACACGTACTGTATGGGAGCATGCCAATTAATGTAGGTGAAATGCCAGAATAAAAAGCACCAATGCCACCCTCTTTATAAATTTTGCTAACTGCAAGACCTAAATTAGGGTAGGTCTCAGGACTTACAGTCAACCTATCCTGTAAGAAATCAAACCATGATCAGCATTGGGAGCAAAAGCAACAGACATGAATGCAGGGCTTAAATATTTTCAACTCTTGGTCATTATGAACTCAATTGACAAATATAATCCCATAGATTGTGGTGTCATCATGGAATTGTGATGCATGTTAACTGCGTAAATACAACAATAAAAAATAATCCATTTAATAATTCTACTTTTTACTTTATAACATATTCCAAAAGTACAAATACCTTCAACACTTCCAAGGGATGGCACGCAAGTGTGCCCATGATTCCAGCAGCTGCACCAGCCACAGCAACTGGAGAAATCCAAGACAAAGAAAAGTTCAAATCGATGCAACCTATCTGCAACTTGGGGCATTGCTTTTGCTCCCATTTCTCTTGCAATGAAGTCATTGACCGTTTTACCCACTCAAATGTGCCAAGCTCAATTGCTTGCGTAGGGATTATACGAAGCATATTGATTCCGTTCCCAGCCCATAGCCCCTGCCAACCCTGCTGATCTATTACCTCCAAGAAACTTCCCGTGATGTTTTTCGACCCAACACCAACCACCATTCTTGTTCTGCATGGGGTACAGAGTATGAGCTTGGTAATAACATTAAATATTGCAGACAATTAACTTTCACATGCAAGCTAGTAATTAGCAAATGCAAGCAGAACTTAGTATTTCACAAGGGAATTTGAACCAAAGAGGCTGAAAACCTTGCAGCATGTCGTCGTATTGAACTTGAGACTCAACAAAATGTGGTATTTTTTTCTTCTTCATGTCTCTGTTTAAAATTCTAAATCGCTACAATGATATTTCAAATAAATAAGAAACTAATCCCCGCTGAAGCAAGCAAAGGCTTCATTTAAAATTTTCAGATATTCGCTCACTGAATTTTATTTTTGGTAAAAGAATGGTATTACATGTTGAGAAACACACCTCAGAGTATATCTACACATAAGCATTTCAAAAGCACAGAGACTTTATTATATAGATGAGCATTGGACAAAAAGTATAAAACCGAAAACCAAGCATCCAACCTGATTGTCTCAAGGGGAGCAAGTACAGCTTTAGTCATAGCCCCTGCTAGCGCCCCACTTACAAACTCACCAACCTCTCTAGTCCCCAAAAATTCCTGAATAATGGAAAAGCCATGTCTTTATGAGGAGCAAAAACAACAATCCCATGAAATAAGCACTTAACCAAATATAATCATGATGCAACAAATACAGCCCAGTATAAGAAACTAAGAAATTTTTTTTCTATATTTGTCTTATTTGGTTCAATGGAACATAACAGATCAAAAGGCCCTCAATAAACTCAACCTTCTTAATCACCAGCATTCTTGCTACAACAATGATCTATAGCATTGCCTCTACCCTATCACAATTCTGGCATTTTGCTCCCCACAACTAACCAGTAGCCACACCTTTAAAGAACATTGATAACTGGATTCCAGCTTTGTTCAGCCCACAAGTTTTCATGACCAGTCACTTCTAGCTCATGCTCATTTCTGATTCAATTTCAGTACTAATTTACTCATGCACCATATGACTAAACCTAGCAACAATATATTCCCATTTCTCTAGCACAGTGCACAAGTGATGTGAATCAAACAGCCAAACTCTAATTATCAATAAATTAAAAAGTAATACTTGCCCTGAGTATTGTTAAAATTAATCAAAACGCATACCAAACTCCCCTAAAACAAAAAGTTATCCCAAAGTTTAGTTCATTTTTTCAATAAATGATATCTTATATGCTTCCGTCAGTGCTCCGGTAGATAGGTGGTTTTACTTTTCTCCTTTCAACTTTTATATGATCACCTCCTTATGTACCTTTCCATTTTTTTTCCTGTTTCCTAGTTCGTCTAGCTATCATCTTACGCATAAAATCAGGGATATAAATATCATTACTAATGTTAATATTAATATATACATTAGCATAACATTCATATGAGGGACTTCTAAGGAACATACAAGATTTTGCAGAGGCCAAGGCTATCTATCATTATTAAATTATTAAATAAATATGTATTCACATATAAATATAGATATTTAAAATACAATAAAACAATCTGATGAGGGAAGAAGATAGCCACTATCAGCCAACCCCTGCACCAGAGGATGATTCATGACACAGCCACACTCTGAGATCCCATTTGGTCCGATGCATTAAAAATGAGGAGTAGGGATTGAGATTGAGAAAATCTATTAAAAAA
The DNA here is from genome assembly GCF_004799145.2 of Neltuma alba. Lineage (NCBI taxonomy): Eukaryota > Viridiplantae > Streptophyta > Magnoliopsida > Fabales > Fabaceae > Neltuma > Neltuma alba. The sequence goes on from NW_021633946.1 coordinate 124,868, forward strand.
GTGTCTAGCAAGAAAGATTGCTTGTTACATGAGATTGGACAGACTCATATATGTGGGTTTGAGAAATACCAAGGGGGGAGATGGTATTTCCCAGTCCCACCTCTATAAATTTGTCTAATCCTATGTAACAAACAATTACCCATGTTAAATACTTTTTTAATGATTTTTCTCAATTACAGTTCTAGTTCCCATCCCTCATTTTCAATGCGTCGTACCAAACGGGACCTATGTTCATTGGAAGTCTGAAAGAGAATGCTAGACAAAATCACAGCCACATCCTGTGAAATGGAATATGTTGAATTCTCAACCACACTACCATGGTGACATAAACATCCAAGTACCAGAAGTGGCGCACAAACCCATGCATATATTTTAAATGGTCGAACAAAGAAAGGAAAAAATGACTATACTTCAGACCATAACATTATGTAAAATTAATAGGCAAAGAAGTAACAATACCTTACAAGAAATATTGACCTACAAGCAAACTACCAATGTAAGAGGTCCACATTGATAATATGAATGTACTCAGTACAAATTGAGATAAAATTGAGTTACTTGCTCAAAAATGTGTCCTTTTCATATTCTTATTGAACTCAAACAATCCCCTGTCGATTACTGGTCCATCAAATAGGATTCCGAATTTAGACAAACATAAAAGACTAAAATAAATAGACAAAGATTCATTATGAAGAAACTTCCGAATCTAGAGAAAAACAGGGTGAAGTCCAAAGCAAGTTACTTCTTAGCTCCAAAGCCGCCCTCCCCATCGTTCCAATAACAAAAAGAGCACAAATAAAGCCAACAACTTGAGGTCATCCGCAATAAATTCTTTCAACCTTCCCTTCCAAGAGATGGCTGCCTTTTATATTCAGTGTTTACTGTTTTACCACCTTGGGCGTTTCCAGGCACCGAAACTTTACTTGTCCCTTTTTTCAAAAAATAAACTAAGTTTTCTGTTCAATATAAATTAGCAGGAAAAAAGGACTCACCCTGAGGACGTGCTTGATGTCAGGCAGTTGAAATCGAACATCAAATTATCTACTTTCTCGATGCCCATCTCTTTTGGAAGCATTACGTAGACATCTCCGAACACCCCATGGCCCCCGCCATCACTCCCGCGGTTCTTCTGCGGTAGTGATTCAAATTACATTCTGTCTTGTTAGCGTGTAAGGTAAATACGATATGCATATGTATATATATATACACTTATGTATGTATATGTATCTATATTATGTGTGCGCGCGCGCGCGAATTATAAGCATGAAGCTGCAGGCTTTGTGATCGTAAGCAACGAAGAAAACAGAAGATCCTAATACGAAATTAATGTTTTTGGCAAATAGAAGTTACTAGAGCTATGAGACAAAGAAAACTCTGGGAGTGATTGAACTGACTTGCCTGAGTGAGGGAAGGGATTTTAGACATTAGATACTTCACTCTGGGTGTCGGCTTTTCGCCGGGATAATGCAAAATTTTGCAAATTCTTGCCCGAGCTATATCATTCTGGTTCTCATATCTGGCTCGAACTAGGGTTTTGTTCAAGGGTTTAGGGGCACTTTCGCCCTTCCCCGCGATAGATATATTCGGTGCCGCGAAAATTCGGAAATTTAAAGAATCTGGTCCATCCCGCTGTCACCGAAGGGGAACATGTACATGAGAAAAGCAGTTAGTTATTACTATCATTTTTTCATACGAGAGCTGAGAGGGAATTATGAATAGATGAACAGATTCTTCGCAAATGAATCAGTAAAATATATCATATATTTATTTTCATCCTAAATATAACATTTATTCTTAATATAAATATACTAATAAATATATGTATATTTAAAACCGGAGGAATATTTAAACATCCAAATAAAATATAAAATTTATAATAAATCAAATGATTCTTACATAAAATTTTGTGAGTTAATTTGATTGACTGAACGAATAACTTGTTAATTAACTTACTCCAATATACGTAAATTTTATTCATGCATCATACTCCTCCGATCCTTAATATAAGACTTAATTTTTGAGTTAGTTTTGATCCTAAATATAAGATTCATTTATCATATTTATTATTTTTTCTAAATTACTCTTACAGATATTCTCTCAGCCATAATTAAGTAGAAGAGGGAGAGGAGGTATTAAAAAAGATGATTATGGTGTTTTAGGAAAAATGTGTCACTTTTCTTATAATTAACTAACTTACCTAACTTTCTTAATCTAATCAAATTAATTAAATGGATCTTATATTAAAAATCGAAAAAGTACATTGTAAGTTAATGTCCCGTTTGATATGGGGAACTAATTTCGAAAGAAGCAAGAGTGAATACTAAAAAAGAAGAAGCAAGGATTGGTAATTAAAAAATGAATACTTTGTTGGCTGCACCTATGTATGATGCATCAATTGGTAACACATTTGAGCATTCAAATACTAATAAGTGACTTATATTATCCATTGTTTATGAATCATGTGTTTATTATGATTTTTATATTTTGTTTGGATGTTCAAGTATATGATATGTATTGATTGATTCATTTTTCATACTTCAAGGAATCTGTATTCATTTATTATATTTTATATTATTATTTGTTGACATTTCTTGGTAATTCTCTCTTAGTTCTCGTGTATTACATCGATCTTTAATATAAAATATAATTGACTAATTTAGATAGGTAAAAAAGTAAATAAATTATTTAAAGTATTTATACTTATTGTTTTTTTTTACAAAATAATTATTTGACTTATAAACTAATATATAATTCAGTAATACGCATAAGTATTTAAAGAGATTACATAACATGTGTTGTAATTAAGCCATTTATTAATATATTTATTTTCTTAAAATTAGTTAATTGTATTTTTTTACCAGCAGTTAACTGTGTTTTATTATCTTATATTAAAGATCAAATATACAGTAGTAGTAGTAATAATAGATATAATAGATAAACCAAATCTCGTTGTATAATATATATATATATATATTGCTAAAGTATATGTATCCTCTTATTGGATGCAACTCTATTTGAAGCACTATCGGGGACTAAATGTAGGCATCTCTCTTAGCGGGAATTCAAGTTTTGGTTTGTTATGTTGTGAGAGACTTGCTCCTTCTGCTAGACCCAACTCACATTATGTATAATATATATTGATTCATATTCTATAATTTCATAGCATAGGTGGACTCCTAATGTGTCATTCTCATAAATATATTATATATGCACCAAAAAAATGCATTTCTTCTGGGTGGAGAGGAGAAGGTTGTACTAATTATTACACACTACTAAATTAATTAACAAGTAGTCAATAAGTTAACTCATAAATATGATACATATTAGAGGTACACTAAGTTACAACGGAAGATGGCTAATGATGCTTCCATTGTTATTAACTATCAATTTTATGGCCCATGCAATATAGTCTAACATCATCCATAGATACACAATATGGTATCCTCAACCAGATGCTATCCTGAGGCAATGTCATTCCAACACAATCTATTAGATACACTCAAAATGAAAAAAACAAAAAACAAAAAGTGGGGTTTTCAAAAACAAGGGAACACAACTTACAACTAGAGAGGAATTCTATTGGACTGAATTCCATAAATGAAGAACATGCAAAAATAAGTCAGCAACATATTGAATATCTATGGATGTTGTTTGACTATGCTGCATTGGCCGCAAAATTTGTGGTTAACAAGTACGGAAGCACCATTAGCCACCTTCAATTATAGCTTAGTGTCCCTCTATTGTGTTATAGATTTATAAGTTAATTTGATTGGCTCAAAGAATACTTTATAAGCACTTTTCATAAGCAGCTCATCAACAAGACTATCATATTTTCTGATTGGAGATATGATGTCTTGATTGAAAACATTTTTTTTTTAGGAAAACTTGTCAAGAATTATTTTATGATTTGAATTTCCGTAGCGGCTAATTTGATTGCTTATTGGTTGTGGAAGTTATTGAACAAAGATACTGAAGTCAGAGTTTGAGGGAATAAATTAGGGGGGTGGGCATTGATTTGTGTTTTTGTATGGATGTCGTTATATTTTCTGATTTGATTTGATTTGGATGGTTTGGTTTTCATAATTTATTTTTTTGAAATATTTAAGTTTAAATTCTAAATTATACTACTTTTGATCTCAGGAGGTGTTTGGGAAGCATTAGAAGTGCTTCTGAAAAACATTTTTTCGTAAATCGAGATAAACTCCTTCACATATTTATTTCGTATATCATAAAAACACTTTTAAAGCTATTATTTTGATTCTATCCAAACATCCTTTTAATTATAAGATCTCGTATTTAGTAAGGAGTTCTTATAATTATGACGGAATGGTGATGTTTCCGGTTCTTAATATAAGACCTATTTAACTAATTTGATTACATTAAGAAAGTTGGTTAAGTTAGTTAATTATAAGAAATGTGACGCGTTTTTTATAAAATATTATAATCATCTTTTTTAATACCTCTCTTCTCTTCTATTGGTTATGGTTGATAGAGTATCTACAGAAGTAATTTATAGAAAATTGAAATATAAAAATGAAGTCTGTATTTAAAATCAAAACCATCTTAGTAATTGGATTCTATATTAAGTATGGAGGAGTATAATTAAGCTACATTTTATATTAAATCGTAACTCAATGGAATTTATACTGCAAAGCAAGCACCATTTTCCGCTTGATACTTTTTGAAGCCGATTGCCACTGTCGTTGCAATTGCCAGTTGACAATGGGAAAACCGCGCCCAAATGCCTGACCTAATCACACATTTCTCGGTAAAAATTCAGCTTTCTTGGAAGAACCTTGATTTTTTCGATTCTTAGGAGTTCAAAGCATTTGACATTTGATTGAAATCGGAGCCGACTCAATGGCCAAGAAACTAGTCACTAGGCGGGAGCTTCTGGACCGGTGGAGAGGCATTGAAGAAGAGGAAGAAAAAACGACGATGGGGATAACAATGATCCTCTCAAAGGCCGTCGCCTGCACCAGCACAAAGAACAATGGTCACCTCCATTTTTCTTTTATCTTCCTGAAAGATAACGGCACATTATATGTATCACACTTTTTCACTGATATGCTCGGTTCAGAGACTGTACCTAGTGTTTACCGATATTTTGAATTCTAATTTAGTTATTGTTTTTTTCCCTTTACAAGTAACTGAAACTTTTGAGCAATACAAAGTTTCGCCTTTTACTACTTCGTGAGTCAGTGATCATTGGGATTTTATTGTCGATCTTTGAGATTGATGTCAGTGTTGGTCTATGGAGTCATACCTGATGAATCTGTGACTGTTTCCATAATCACAGTTATGATTGATTATTGTCAGGTTTGCAGATGCATATAATTTCTTGATTTGTTTGCCTAATGAAAGTCATATATGGTGTGGCTTTCGGATATAATGGGGCCACTTCTGGAGACTTTCTACAATTTCTTCAAAGATGAACGTCAAGATTCACCTCTAGGCGTTTGTGGAAGAGGATCTCTGGTGAAATGCGGCTCTGCCTCCAATGCGTCTCTCAGCACCATCATGCCCGAGAAATGTACAAAATGGAGTATGAATACAGCACAATTGGTCCTCTTCTTGATGTATTGCAGAAACTTGATTATGAGAGGGTGACACTACACCTGAAAGATATCAATGCAAGAATAGCAGGGCAAAAGTATGATCCTACTTGTGATAATACGGAAGTTGTCAACGCGTTGTATGAAGTAATTAATCTATTCATGTTTGAATTTCTTCATTCGTTTGTTCTTCTCTTAATTTGAACCAATGGATTACATTAATTAAATTGACATTTGAGTCTTGAAATTGTCCTTTTTGGGCAT